>NW_010164325.1:0-21000 GCF_000695765.1 Mesitornis unicolor | reverse complement strand
AAGAGTGGAAAATGTTGGCACAAGCGTGAAAGTCAAACTGAAGTCTCAGCAAGCAAGAGGTTAAAAGTGAAATCCAGACTCCCCACCTACCACATGGCTGATATGGAGCTAGGAGGGGAAGGTGTTGAAGTGTTGGCTCTCTGGTGTGAAGGCTGCCTCCTTTCCGCCCCATGTTCACAGGAAAGCCTCTGCTGTTTGCTGCCGAGGGCTTTGCTCATTTCTGGAACGTTTCTTCTTCAAATAAAAAAAAAAAGATGACAAAACCAAGAAACAACAAAACCAACAACTAGAACCCACAATAATAGGATTTAGAAACAAAACCAAATGCGTTTATAGTAGCAGACTGGCTGGTAACCTTTCCTGTATACAGATTGTTCTGATTTATTTTTGGAATTTGGCACTAAGCTCGAGATTTATTCATGAATGCTCTGAGAAATTTACTTTCCCTTTATTGCAGGACACAAGATCTCGCAACTCTCTGCTTTTCTTTCCTTTCACTTTCTACCTTAGTTTGAAAGACTTTTTTCTCCTGGCTCCTCTGCATTATATTCCTTGGCTTTTTACAGAAGTGCAACTTCTGTTTGCCAAACTCTTTTCACATAATACAATTAAATCCATATGTCCAATTCATACAACTGAACATGAATCTCTGGTAGATGCTCTCTCCAAATCTGGCTACCTCTTCAGCATTTTTCATTCCGTGCAGTTTTTTGAAGACATTTTTGCACATGTAGCTTTAGTGTTTGGCAATTGGAAATAAAAGCACCTTCTTTTCTGCTATAGATTTAAAACAATTTCATAAAGACTAGGTTCTCAATTTTTGCATTCAGAGCATACGGACCCTAAAATTAGCCGTTTGGTTCTCCTAGTCCTTCCTGTTTTCCAGAGAAAAGCTAAAGATTTGAAGACATTTCCTAAAAACAGTGTGGAAACTCCAGCATTTTGCCTAATGCTCCTCTGTCCTGATCCGATTTCTTTGAAGCACGGGTTGGCTCAGCAGCTGGTACTTGGTTGCAGATGATGTCCTGCCTCTTACTTGGTGAGCTACATGAGACAGTGGAAGCAGTGGGTTGTGTGTTGTGGTTGTCCATCACATTCCAAAGCAGCTCATCTCCTGGATCAAGATTAACTCTGTCAGTTTTCTCTTCTTGGTTTAGACAGAAAAAAAAGCACAACAATATTCAAGCTTCTGCAACAGTCATAGTCTATTTAGTTTAAACCACTTTGGTTTACAGGCCTGTGAAATGAAGCTATGTTTTCATGCATTCTTGTTCTGTGACCAAACTGTGTAAATGAAAAAGATCAAACACTAAAAGGCGTGCGCACAATGTGCTTCTACTGCACCGAACCTGAAAAAGCAATCAGTCTGTAAAAGCTGTCTGAGCTACCAGAAGGAAGCTGTGAGGAGCTGTGAGGAAGTGTGAGAGCTTCCAGAGATATTTACAGAGAATATGGGTTTATATAGTAAATTAATTTCAAACAAAAGCAATTTATCTTGTCTGTAGATTCGCTCCATGCGTAATGCAATTGAATTAGAAAAACAAGAACAGGATGCTCGAAAATTCTCTGTCTGTTTAAAAACTGCAGTGGGCACTTTCTATTCTAGAACCAATTTAATTGTATTGTGTGAAATGCACTGGCAGGACAGTCACTTTCTCACCGGCAGGTAACAGCAGGGCCAAAAAATGTGCTTTTTCTCCAGTGTAGCTGTAGGAACTGTTGCTACGTAGAAACCAGCATAGTCATTAATCAAAACAAAAAGAACAAACTGTTACATAAAGCAATCATTTTACCAGCCAAGTACTTTGAGTCTGCCTAAAACAGATGATCAGACGATCGTATTACCCGGCTCTTGGTTTATTGTCTCCATAAAAACTTGGAAGGGTGCACGTCTGGTCTAGTAATTTTTCTGTGGTTTTTTTTTCCAGACACAACTATAATGTTGTTCTTGAAGTGATTTTTTTTTATTATTATTCTTATTTTTTCTGGTTCTTGCCACATTTTTACCTTATTGGTGTCTGACTTATTACTGTAATAGTTCAAACACACGCAGTGTCCACTGTGATTGCGTTGAAGATGCTGACGGGGAGTGAATACCAATGGGAAGCTTCACTGGGGGTGTTGTTATCAGTAGGTGTGTTGCTGGTAGTAACCATGGGAATGTTTAGGATGAGCTGAAGTAGTCTGAGAATAAGCAATATGATGAAAGTAAGCAGAGGGAAATGTCTTCTGATGCTTGGGGAAAATTAAACTCTTTGTGTTGCACCCTGTTTAATTACAAAAAAAAGGTCACTAGGGAACAGGTAGGTGTTTGGAGTCATTTAAACTGGTTTGGATGAAGAGATTTGAGGTTCTCTTGCAGGAAGCTGCTTTGGCAGGTGGAGGGACACTTCTGATTCTAGATTAATCTCAGCATTAATTGCAAATGCTGCGATTCCATGGGCCTTGCTTTCTCAACTTGAGTATCTAAATGTCTGACAAGTGCCTTTTCAAATCGGCACTGGACATCCCTGTTCACAGGATAATACCAATCTTCTGGAAAATATTAATTGAACCAGGAGACATTGCAGAGATCAAGCTACTATCTCGCTGTCTTAGCAAGTACATAAATTAAATAGGTCTGTCTTGAGCAGAGATCTGTAAGTGGAGCTTAAGCAGCCAATTTTCTCCTAGCTTGCAGTAAGTGAGGGAGAAGAAATAATTTAGTTAGAAACCTGCAGTTTGAATAAGAACTTATGTGGTTAGAAATAATTCAGTGGTCATTCAACTCTCTAGTTTGGGTTTGTATTCCGTTTCAGAGAGGCTGTACAAAAAAGGGGTGCGAGAAATGAGTGAATGGAAAAATAAAGTGAAATTCAGATATGGTGGTGTAAAGTGAGTGAGAGTAAATACAGATACATTGAAAGCTGGCAAAATGGGGTGAGACAAAACGTTAATATTGATGTAAGACATTTATCCTACTGAGCTACTTATGGGTTCCAGTAAGACCCTGGTTATGCTCAATTTGATTTTGCTTAGCCACCTTTGCTCTTTTACTATCCCTTTTTTGCAGGGATGCATTTTTACAAGATATACTCATTTACTGGTTACTCTTGCTCTCCTAAATAGATGAGGATTTGCAAAAATGGTCTGTATTTTCCTACTCCTTCATATTGTTACAGAGGCTGAGGAAGCATTTTCCAATTTCAATTATTTTTAGGATAAAGCAACGACTGAACACAGATTACCTGCTCATGGTCCTCCCACAGGCAGGGTATCACTGGCAAAAAGAGAATACTCTAAATTCCTTTATTGTAAAGTGATCTTGGTGTCCATTAGAGCAAAGGCATTGTAATAAGTTTTTAAATATTAAAGAATATAAGATTTTAATTGTGTTAAAGCTGCACAAATAGAGCATTATAAGAAAGGATTTATGAGGCTTTTTCATCATTTGCTTGATAAAACCACCAGAAATGCCACCGTTTTATATGCCATTTTGAAAACGTGAGATGGCAATGAGACGAGTAATTTCTTTGAAGAAGCTGGTGGGGTTTTTGACTTTACCTCACGTTGATTGTGGTACAGCTTTTTTCCTGTTCATTTACGCAGGAGTTTCCTTCTATGACTCTTTGAGGTTAGTTTATTTACTTTTCTATTAATAAAAAGCAGTAGAGAGAAATTGTACAGGTGTTGCTTTCCAATTCCTACTTGCTAGGGTCATAAGTAATGCTATATTGAGTTTTTACTTAAGGCGAGTACATTTTAATGTAACAAGATTAGACTGTTGAAAGTGGTGGGTAGAAAAAAACCTCCTCCACCTCCCCCTCTTTGCTGCCGTCTCTGCTCAACATTTGGAAACCAATGACCTGTCAGAGTCTTTTGGAAGTTCTGACAGGATGTGTGGGAAGCAGCCAAGTATCACTGCTGGTCTCTGGTTGTGCAGCTTCTTAGATCCCACAGATGTGATTTTGGTGGCTCTGAACCTGCTTTTACACAACGCTTGTTGTAAGGAAGCCAAATAGCCAATACCTATTCAACCTTAAGCTTAATTCAGCTCAGCAAGGCTGAGCTCTCCAACTGTCTGAGAACGTTACAATCGATAATTTGAAGTCTTTTCTGAACACTATTAGATATTATTTTTCTGGTATATTGAGAAACAACTTTTCATTTACTGTGACCAGGAGAATCCAGATGTGACTGCTCTCCTTTATATTTCCACTTACATGCTTTTAGCTTCCAATCTGCTCAAAAATAACATCCTGTAGAATAGGGTGGTGAATTAAAAAACTCATTCTGCCTTTGAACTGTACTTAAACTATCAAAAACTCAGTGAAAATCACTCATAGCCTGAGCTCACAAAGGTAACAGGCTGAGGTTTTCAGTCAGCTTGTACTCAGCAAGCTATATGGTTTTCTCTGAGCTATGACATTGACTTAAAATACTCTATGATCATTTGTTCATTACCAAGAAATCAAAATAGTTTGTTGTTCAAATAAACAAACGTAACAGTACAGCATTGCTGTCAGTTCAGCAGCTTCCCGGCCCATACGAAACTTATTTTCTTTCTGAGAAGAACAGCCAGGAAAACAAAACAAAACAAAACAAACCGAAACAAAACAAACTGCTGAATAAACAATTAAAAACCACAGAAATCCCTCCGTGCTGTTCAGATTTATGAGGCCAGTCTACAGAAGTGTTGCATGCATTTACACACTGAAAGAGATGGAAGAGAAAAGCTTTTGCTGTAAGACCAGAACTTCTTGATTAAAATGAAGATTCTGAGAATAACTGAAAATTAATAGTTGGGTGTTGGATAGAGTTAAACTAGTGAGTTTACCTGCACCAAACAACATAACTTGGTATTAAAAGCTTTGAAGAGAGAGCTTTATTTTTCTGAATATAATTTGAAAGGATTCCGGCTCTTGCTGTCACATCCATGGCAATGGGAGCTCTGCGGAGGAGCACTTAGTTCTGACTTTGGCAGGGTTCTCATGCCTTGCTTTGCGATGCTGGTGTTGTCTGATGATCTCCTTCCGGATCCTGATAAAGTTATTTTCACAGGCATCGAAATGTTCTTATCTTGAAAATAACATAATATTTAATTAAATGGCATTTATTATATATATTTTTTTCTTGCAATGTTCCTCCAGTAAGTTTTTTCTTCACTCACCTTTCTTCCTCCCTAGGTTTCGTAGACTTTTCAATCTGTGCAGCACTGGATGAGGCTCCAGCGGCAGCAGTTGGAAGCCATAGGGAGAACACGTGTCAGCAGATACGGAGATCCAGCAGAGGTACCTGCAGCCTCCAGATCTGTCTGCCTGTTGCAGACACTCAGCTAGCTCACACATCTCCAGTCAACGTAAAGTGTTTTATGTACTTTCTCCTCAGTTTTGTTCTGAATCAAGATACACTTATCTGATCCTTTCATATCAATAGTCCATTATCTGAGATGGGGCAGAAGGAAAGGGAAGAAATGTATGGAGTGGGCACTTCCACTCGCCTGTGGGCTCAGGTTTGGTGTTGGGTGGGCTCAGAGGCAGAGGAGCCAGTAGTGGCAGCGCAAACTCAGTTTGGAGGTGCTTGGAAAAGTGTAGGTGCTCCTGTGCGTCACCAAATGCTCATTGCCAGTGGAGTTCCCACTTCTTCTCAGTCTAAGAATTTCTGCCAGTCTAGGAAATAAGCTGCATTTCATTGCAGTTTTTATCTGGATTTTTTTTTTCCATCCTAAAGATTAGGACACGAAGCGTTTCTGCCGTGAAATTGATCCTTGTATATACATTCTATTGCATGTACTGGTTTTTTTCTTATCAGAAAAATTAACCTCCAGTACTGAAAAATACCATGAACTGTAAAAATTAAAGAGAGCACTAAAAACATAGTCATAAAAAGGACATAAATCAGTTTAAAAATAACAATAGGTTTTCTAGTTGAGCTGTTCATTGCCATTCATATTAAAATTTTATGGGAGAATAAAACCATCAGTGATTTCTGTGCATCTGACCAGCGAATTGCAAACTTGCCCATCAGTTAGAATAATGAAGTTCAAAGCAAACACTCACATCTGAGTGCCAAACCATCTAAAATTTTGAAATGCTTGAAATAAATGACATGGAAAACAATATATTTCAAACAAATCTATAAAAAATAATATATCTAAATGTAGGTAGGTTAAGAGCGATCAACTATTAGATTACGATTTGTTATTTTGAATAAGAAATCTATTGGCATCATTTATAACAAGCCTTCCACAAAAATACACTTGAGTCAGAGTAATTCAATCTCTTGAATAACAAGTATCTGAAAAGTGATACAAAATCATTGCTAGTGAAGCTTGTCAATGACCAAAAAACGCCGCAATAAAGTAGCAGCGAGGAATGGAGCTGTGTCAGTTCTACAACTCAGCTTGGGTGGAAACTGGAGCAGAACAAATTATGGTTTCCACAGACGAAGAAACCTTTCAGACGATGTACTCAAGTCTGTCTGTTCAGTAGAAGTCTGCTGCGTTCAGCCGTCTTTTGATGTACAGGACCTTGTGTAAAATTCCTTTTTGGTCTTAGCTGTTGCAGTTTTAGCTGTCCTGAGTTTTTATTTGAGCCCAGGAATTTAAAAGCCTTGAAAAAATTTGAAATCCGTGAGGCTGGTTCTCACATCAAAATACAAAAGGGGGAGTTTCACATGGTTTCAACATGGAGCCATAAATCAGAACTGTTTTTCCTAAGCATGAAACCAAGGCAGCTGTAAGGATCTGAACCCTGTCAAGTGATTCATACCATACCCACTTCTTTTCAAAATGACGTCAGTTTTCAGTAATCTTCCATTTATTATACGCTTTCTGTAACTCTGATATTTCTCCTCTGGCTTTGCTCTTGCTAAAGCACCCTGTTGTTGCAGAACTCCGGTTTGTGATGACTCACACCCTGAGTTGCCTTTCTGTTGAATGGTGACAGTGTTGCTGAGTCTTTACTCTTTGCTTCCTGACATATTTAATGATAAATAGTCGCTACCCGAGAAGCAAATTCTTTTATGGGTCTAAGATAAGTGAGCATCAGGTCGGATTAAGTAATTCCTCTGTGACCTTAGGCAAGACACTTCAGTTCTCTATAGCTAACATCCTTATCTGTAAAATGTGAGTGGTACCACTTCATTTATTGCCTACAAAGAAAGCAACATTAAAGCTTTTTGCTTCTCGCCCTATGATAATGTACATCTGACAGGCGTTACTGTTCATGAGGAAAGAGACATGAGCACTGCGTGTGACTAAGCAGTTATGCTGTACATGACAGGCGTTACTGTTCATGAGGAAAGAGAGACATGAGCTCTGCGTGTGACTAAGCAGTTACGCTGTACAGGTCCAGGACTTCGAGTTTCATACCTAGACAAGAGTGTTTTGTGTACTTACGTAGAGATTTGGGAGTTTGCTGGTTATTACTTTAAGACAACCAAACAAAACAGTTGTTTTTCTGTTCGTTACTGAACCTGCCATGCGAAGAGTTCAGTTTCTGAGTGCGTTGCATTCAACTTGCTTGGATAAGGATCTGAGTGCCCGGAGGCTGTGAAGAGCTATGTGTGACGTCTTCAACGTGTCCTTTTCCTTCAGGAAAAATGCAAAATCCACAGCCTGTCCCTTTCCATCACAGTGAGAAATTCCACACAAACAGCCCCATGAATGGGCTGCAGCCATTTGGATGGAGCAATGGCTTTCTGAGGTGTGAGCCTGATGAATCTACTTTGCTTAACAGCGCTGTTACAATTTCACATCGGCGTTTTGGTTATCAGTATTGACACCCTTCAGAAGATTGGGTGTTGGTAAACACACAACAGGCACAAATATCTTCCATGACTCTAAGCAAGGAGAATCGTAAAAGCCATAGTGTCTAGTTTGGTTTTAGATTTAAATGTAATTGCTAGTCTTGAGTATTAAAACCGTAAAGCATTTCTAACTGCCCCACTTTAAGGGGCTGGCTTCATCTTTCTCTTCTAAACCGCTCAGAAATGCAGTTCATTCTGTTTTCTCACGGTTTATGAGTTAAAAGATTATTTTTTTAATAGCACTGTGGTATTAGACTTTCTCTACTGTAGACTTGCTCTAACCCACAGCTCACCTCCATCTCATCCTGTGGACTCGCAGGAAAGTTCAGCCTCTCCCAGGCACACTTCGTCTCCCATACAGGTACCTACTTCCTGCTAAGCCATTATTAAACAGTGTGTAACTGTTCTTCCACCCATTTGCAAATCACAAGATAGCAAATACACACAGAACATACAATTAATTTAACTCACCATTTATTCTATAAAGGATTGTAATTGTTTAGGACACAACACATGTCTACACGGCACTCCTAAACCTCACCATACCTTCACATTGTGCTTTCAATGTACTTAGAAAATAAGCATGTCTCGGTTCTTACATTTTTCTTTAAAAGAAAATGTGCATAATTATAATAGATATAGATTTGTTATAGATAGACAATATTTTAGTAATTTTTAAATCTCTTGCCAAATTTAAATCTAGCTTCGGAATATTATGCTTTGCAGCAAGATTTTTGCACTGTATTAGCTGAAAGGATGGGTGTTTGCCTGCCAGAAGTATTGGTTCACAAGGCCTCATCTACACAGCTGAGACCCAGCTTGCACCAGCAAGCTGTTAAGATCTTTCCTTCTGCTCCCTGCACTTTGGTTTCCAGGGGAAATAAAACCAGACCCATGCAGGCTCCAACATTGCCTTTCTGGTCCGATTCCTGATCTGGGTAATTGGGAGCCTGAGACTCACCAAAGCATGCAGACCACCCTGGGAAAAATATATGGTTATCTGTTTGGATTTTGAACTTGCTTGTGCTTTCAGATCACAAGGAACTCCTTGAAGGACTCTTAATTCACTGGCACATTTCTATAGTAGCATTCAAAGTTCAACTTTCTTTGTTTCTCTTTATAAATCTGGCTTAATTTGGGGGATTCACTTTACATGAAACCCAGAAAAAGTCAAGGTTGCCATTGTGTTTCTCTGTTATTGCCATATAATGCCATCTCTCACAGACTAAAAAGATGATGGGATGATGTTTCTCTGTTTGGGTGCAATGATATTCAATATGCTTTTTGGAGAACTGTGTGGTCAAAGTCAGAGAAACCAGAGCTTTTCTTCTGACCTTTCCCATGTCCTCTGTAGAACTGTGATTCTTAAATCTTTTTTATTTTTTATGTGCTAAAGAGGGAAAATGACTTCTAGGTCTGTAAGCTTAAGACAGATAAAGGGATGTGGAATGTCTGGTATCAAGTTGCCAGTATCTTGAAGAACAAGAAATCATTTAAAAGTTGACACAGTTTGAGCCTTCTGTTTAAATTCAGATGTGCTGTAAGTAAATTTTGGCTACTCTGGAATCAGTGAAGCAGAACACTTTTATCAGAAGTTTCAGCGACGACATTACTGTTATCTAAAGAATTGGTTTTATTTCAAGTATTTTGTCACGCACGGTGGAGGTGCCGCTGCCCAGAAAAGAGGGCACTGAGAGAGGGCTGCCAGCTCCAGCAGCTTTTGCATCCTGCTCCAGGCTGCCTGTTTTGTCCTGAGTACTTCATGGATTCATCACAGCTTGCAGGCAGAAAACGCCCTGCAGGTTGTAGGATGGCTGCAGTCATTGGATTTAGCATGCTTTGTATAAAAGAAAGCATAATGCAGGATTCAGTTAAAAGGCAGGGAAATGGCTTTGCTTCTTGTGCTTTCCTTTTTAAACATCCAGAGTGATGATGCATCTGAGCGTACTGAAGAGCCTGGGACGTACAGACAGGAAGATTTCTTTGAGGTTTTTATTGCTGGGCTTGTTCTGCCTTGGTCTGATCCATCTGCCTAGATCTGATCCTGCCCGTGACTCATCTGGATCATAGAATCAGTAAAACGTCTAAATGCCCTTAGGTTGAGTTGGGAGAATCTTTGTCACGTAGCAGATTTCACTTCCTTCCCCTGTCCTCTCAGTATTTGAACCAGTAGGTGGAGAAAAGAAAATACAGTAGGTTTACTATTTCATAGCTGTCTTGTGTATTAGAATCTCACCTTTCAGCATGATTTTTGTATGTGTGTGTGTTAAATGACTGAAAACTCTAACAGAAAAACGTGGTATTTTACAGGTATGTGTCAGGGCATGATACATCCCTCACCGTTTTTTTACATCAGCTAGCGGAGTTGCAAGGATGTGAGATAATAAATCCCAATGAAAATAGGGGCCTGTCCCATGTACTGAGGCACAACGAGAAAGAAGTATCAGAAGACAGAAGAAGAAAAATGGAAAGAGTTGCATAGACTTGCAAATCAGCAGTGTGACAGTTAACCAGCGCTAAAAGCTGCTCGTGTTAATAGCGATGTCTTGAAAATGTGCAGTAATTAGGCATGAGAGTCTTGAGATGCAATAATTTCACAATATCACGCTTATGATGAGCATTTAACTCATGAAGATTCTTTCATTAAAAATAATTAAGCATGGTTTTATATTTTTTTTAGGTAAAATGTAAACAGGAGTTAAATCCCCAAGCCTTTTTGTGCTTCAGAGGTTCCTTCCCGTGCTGGTGTCAGGTAAGCTAAAAGGCTAGAAGGGAATTGGAAATTGTGTTTTTTAACACGGTATAGAATTTTTCCAGCTATTAATATTTATTGAAGTAAATTTAGCACTTAACTGGAATACTACATCTATTTAACAGTACAGTACTGTGGCTTTACATCCTCTTCTCTGGAGTAAGCTTCCTGCCAAATGATGCGGGTGCAAATTTTCTTATCAAACTCTGGAACACAGACAAGCAGTATTTAATTTCTATTTCTTACCACTATTTTAAAGATTATAGTTAAAACATATAATCTTCACGCTGCTGAATGACATTGGGTACATCTCTACCTTGGGAGTAGACACAGGTGATTAAAATCTGCCGTCTGTTTCTTTCTCTTCCTTCCCTCTCTTTCTTTAACAGCGTACCCATATTAGCACATACAGCGCTGATATTTTGATGTTTTACTGGTTTCAATGGTTAACCACATCAGCAAGTGTTTGTAGACTGCAACAGCAGAGTGTGAAGGAGAGGAACAGCACAACCTCTCCCGTATCTCTTCAGTATGGATATTTCCCGTAACGTCATAGCAGAGTTAACCTCCAGTCTGGTCATCACGAAGCAAACACGATGACTTCTTAAAGCACAGAGACCAATTTCTCTGCTTCTGGATTTCACTGATACTCAGATGGCCGGAATTCATTGCCGTGCAAACCCAATAACATTGGTAAGTTTGTGGTTCAAGTAAGTGCACAAATATCATGAAACCATTTATATTGATGTACTGCTTAGATAGTACATACGAATTTGCTATGAGCAGGTGGAGCGTTGGCTGTGCAACAGGATTACAGTGTGGTTTTGCAATGGTTTTTCAATGGTTTTCAAGTGGTTTACTCTTACAATGTAGTTGAGACCTAATACCTCAAGGTGTTCACACCAAGCCTACTGAGCGATGTGGACGACAACTTTGCACAAGCAAGCAGAAATGGCTTAATGGGGTTTTTATCACTAGTGGAAAACAGAAAGGAACAGAGCATATCCATTATGTTATGAACAAGCACTTTATAGATGCATTGTGGGTTTCAGTGGTACTGTAACTAGTTTATTCAGTATGCATTTTTGCTTGCTGTAGATGCTGAGGATAGATTTTAAAGTACTTTTCATCTGTCCTTTGCTGATGTATCCACTGCTTTGCCCAGAACATTTCCTCACAATATCCTAAATACACTGCTCCCTTTTACAGGATATATGGGGAGGAAGCCCATAGTGAATAAAATTTAATAACTATCGATACGCTACTGAATAAAAATAATTCATTCTCTATAAAACACCAGTCTTGTAATCATAAGCAGACATAAAGAAGTAGTAAAAATGTAATTAAACCAGTTGTATTATTGTTATCCTTAAAACTCAAACGGAGCAGGGAAAGGGTAATAAAACTGCTAAACCACATACGAGGAGATTTACAGACATTTGTAATTTAATGCAAGAAGATAAATAAGATGAAGACTAGTTTTGTGCTGAACTAAGTCAAAGCTTATAACTTTGAAGCTGCCCGAAGTGGGTTCTCCCTGAATGCTCCGGCAGGGGGATTGGACTAGATGATCTTTTGAGGTCCCTTCCAATCCCTAACGTTCTGTGATTCGTTCTGTGATTCTGTAATAGACATGAAAAAGAAATGACTTTGCACTGCTGATATGCTCAGCTCTGCACATATGGGAGGCACCTGTGGCTGTTCTAGGAGTGGTCTGATTAGGAATATAGGAATATTGAGGATGGTTCAACCGGGTTTTTGCTTCCTCAGTCTATTCCTCTGCTGGGCTCAGTCTGAGCACCGCAGAGGTGTCAGCCCAGAGCACAGCAGAGCGCGGCATTTCTGATCGCTCAGAACACCGAGCCTATGAAATATTCATGAAACCTCTGCAATATGAATTGGCCCTTCAAGTAATAAAAAAATACATCAAAGTAATACAATAAATGAGGAGGTCCCTCTACTACATGTGATATAAAGCATAAGGATTGCTTTTAAATATTTGATTATTGAAGTGTAAATGAGGCTTCTTCTGATGCAACAATTGTGGGATTTCGTACAGTATGAAACAGGAACTAGAAAGATACTGTTATTGTTAACAGCTCTATTTCTTACCACCTAAACTAATGGGCATCTTTGAGCTTCTCTGATTTCTTCACGCCTCATTGTTTCCATCACTGTCAAAACCCACTTCTTCACTTTTCCCGTGAAATGATCTACATAATGCAAAGTGACTGTTAATGGAGCACAGTGAGTATTCCACCAGCAAGGAAGAAAGGGCATCATTGGATAAAAGCAGATGTTGAGGCAGCTACAGAATTCGATATTTTTAGCAGAGAGCAGGTTTAGGGTGGTTTTTTTTTCCTGCCAGTCAGAATTTAAACAAAGGAAGCATCCCCCGTTTGGCAGATAGTTGTGCTTCTCCAAGGGAAAACATAACACCGAGTGAAAAGAGTTGAGGTCTCCTTTTTCTCAGATAATGTTTTTCTTTGAACATTTTCAACTTCATGAAAAAAACCTAAAAAATCTGAACAACTGTAACAATTATAGCTACAGGGATATAAGCAATGTTTGTGTCGTCGTTTTATGAGTTCATTTTTTATTTCAGTTTTCAGACTCCTGTATCACTAATTTTCGCTTTTGGTCCCCAGACAGCAGATACCAATGTAGGAGGACACCTGCCACATTTCATATTGCTGGTGTGCAAGTCTGAATAAATTTCTTTGAAGCATTGATGTTGGATATTAAAATATAAGGCTCTAAAAATGTCTCCTAAATTTGAAAGCCATTCTTAATTTTAATAGTACTGAGTGTCTAGCTCAAGTCAGCCTATACAGAATTTTTTTATAGGCTTTATTATTAGACATATTTCCATAAGGAACAAGAGAGAATTCTTTTTAAGAGCTTTAATTACAAATGTGGATGTATTCAGCACACCATGGCTATATTTGAATGTATTTGAACTACGGTTTGAGGAACAAATCCTTACATAGGTATCTTTATAGGTGTATTTTTTATATAGGGATCAAATAGGTATCTTAGGGCTACAAAGATGATCAAGGGAGTGGAGCATCTCCCTTATGCGGAGCGGCTGAGGGAGCTGGGGCTCTTTAGTTTGCAGAAGAGGAGACTGAGGGGAGACCTCATTCATGTTTATAAATATTTAAAGGGTGAGTGTCACGAGGATGGAGCCAGGCTCTTCTCGGTGACAAACAATGATAGGACAAGGGGTAACGGACACAAACTGGAACACAGGAGGTTCCACTTCAATTGGAGAAGAAACTTCTTCTCAGTGAGGGTGACAGAGCACTGGCCCAGGCTGCCCAGAGAGGTTGTGGAGTCTCCTTCTCTGCAGACATTCAAAACCCGCCTGGACGCCTTCCTGTGTAACCTCATCTGGGTGTTCCTGCTCCGGCAGGGGGATTGGACTGGATGAGCTTTTGAGGTCCCTTCCAGTCCCTGACGGTCTGGGATTCTGTGATTCTGTGATCTTTGGTATGGCAGATTCTGGAAAGCAGAAGATCCTGCACATGAATATACAGGACCTGATCCTTACTGCATTTGTGCCCGTAACAATTTCCATTGGCCTCAGAGGGTCGACATCAGTGGGAATGACACGAGAACCAAAGCAACACAAAGGTTGGGCCCAGCCTGCTTAAACACACTGCAGGAAAGTGATGGAGAGCCTCTTCTGTCTCTGAACAGGCTGAATTTCAGAGCTGGAAGGAAAGTTCAAGCACGGTTGCTTTCTGCACCACGCTGAGCTGCTGACTCAAGGCATCCAGGTGCTCCTCACCCCAAGGCAGTAACTGCGCTTTGTTGGCAGCACATCACAGTGCTCTCCTCTCACCGAGGGCAGCTTTCAAACCAGGAGTGCAGCTGCTGCCCGTGCCGTTCTCAGCAAGGCACTGTTGGTGCCCCTGGACCTTTGTTTGTCTGAAAGTGGGGAAATAAAGCAAAGTTTATCTTAGGAATCTATATATCAGATGTAGAGTGTTTCTTTTCCAGTGGGATCAGAAAATGGACAGAGCTGAAGAGGCTGTGGATCCCTTACCCATTGCTCTGCAAAAATATCTGACTAGAGACAAGCTAACAAAATTCCGATAGTCCTTTTTGAAACTAACCTTCCTTAAACAACTAAAAGAAGAAAACAAACCAAGCAAGAACCAGTTCTCTTCAAAGAGGCGGTGTGAGAGATCAGCAAGAAGCTGACCGATCCCCGGAGGACAGGGAGCACACTCATTTTCTCCTCTCATCATGCACTGCTGGGAATATCTTGATCAATAGCAGAGCTGTAAGCAATAGGTAAAAGAGATTACATTCACAAGCTTTATTTTTAATTATACATCTCTGCAAACCGTATTATGATGAAATACAATTTTATCTGATTTTAATACTTTAATGTTAGCTTCCATTATTTGCGCAGTAAGTAAATGAAAAGATCTGGATTTAATTAGATAGGCCATGCTATTACTTACTGACTGGCACACGTAAAATAAATTAAATACAGGCATCGTATACTTACTTTTCTGTATCCTGAGATGATTCACAGCAACACAACAAAGTTACATTTAATGTTGACTGACAAACCTAGACATTTAAGTTTTCTTAAAAATATGAAATTAAAGTTTTGTAGTAGGTAGATGTGGCATTGACAACTTTTTCTCCTTTTTTTATCTGGCCGAGATTATTCACTTGATTCAGCTGGCTTTCAAAAGCACTTGTTACGTCTTTCCACACTATCCTTTTGACTTTTCATTAATTCTACTTGTAATGACCAAAAGAAAATCCTGCACCATTTTCCCACAACTGAAGCTTGGTGGCATCACTGTCAGCTGAAGCTTTTTGTACCCTAGACATGTTATTATTACGCCACATACAAGAGCACTGGATGTAAGAACCAAAAAAGAGAAGGAGTTTGCAGAAGGAAAGGTAGCAAGACGGGGCCTTGACCTAGGGACATGTCTGCCTCCAGGTATTTTGAAAACCTGTTACAAGGTGAAATTGCTTTTTCACTTTTTAGCTCCCATGGAGCACGGTGTAAATGCCTGTGTGATTCATCAGTGTCCCTGATGATTCTCTGAGACGCCTGCAGCCTCACTGATGCCGTGTGTATTTCTTGTTGCTCTCTGAGGAGGTGGGTTTATGGGAGCAGCCCTGCAGGAGCAGCTCTCTTCCAGAGATGCAGCAGAAGGGCACTTGCTGGGCCTGCCCACGCTGAGCCAGGGAGTCACACAGCTTTGTTTCTCCATGCAAAATTGCGGCAGCAGGATGGCTTTTCACTCCAGCAGTAGCCCTGCTTTCAAAGCCCATTCGTTATGGCCAAATTACAGGTGCTGCCAAAGCCTTACTCTGCTCCCGGTGACCAACAAAACTGAGGACAGCAATCAGTTATGGTTTCTCTCCTCTTCTCAGGCTGCTTTTCCTCTCTGAAATACTTTTCTAGCCCTTTCATTACAGTGGCCTCATAGCCTTGAACCTCTCAGCAGCTTCAAAGCCGTATCCTGGGTCACAGCCGCAGCAGCATCACCATGGCACATAGAGATCTTCAAAGAGAGTTAATGCAAGTGCTGACAGGTCAGAGCTCAGCATGAGCTCACTCAGACACCTTCCTGGGTAAGCTTTGCACCCTGCCTTGTGTCTGTAGTCGCATGCTTGGCCTGTGGTGGGTACCCAGTACTGTTCTGGTGGACGTGGCCCTTCAGCTCACCATAGCCACTTTCCTGATGAGTTTGTGCAGGTGGACGTGCTTATAGCAACCAGAAGACTTGCATCTACGCTGCATTAGCTGTGACAGTGCTACAGGACATTTGGAGGACCAGACAAGTGTCCTAAGGCCTGACATTTCACCAGGATGAGAAAGAAGATGATGACCGGTCCTGTGGTAACTCCACATACTTCCCTCGGTCTTTCCTTTTTAATTTTTCTTGGTTGCTAATTCCTATTAGAAAATAAGCTTTCGGCACCACGGCTTGTTATACACAATTCACATAGGAAATTGCTGGTCAATATTAAAGCAATTTTATTTCATTTCGTAGGAGAAGAGTCAAAATAAAGCCAACTCTCCATCTCAAGAGGTCTGATTTCCAGTAGCTCCTTCCACTTCCATGTGGCTTTTTGATTTTCCCTCTCTGCAGACTCTTGCTTATCTTCAGGAAACCTTTGTATTTTTATTCGTAGCTGCCTACATAAATTCTTGACTTGTTATTTGTACTATCTATGATAATGCCTCTTTCATCTTAAAATACCGCACTGAATTTGTCTTGATTTTATGTTAAAGGTTACACTGATAAGGCTGATAAAACACACGAAGCATTATTTGTGTTTACTTACAAAGCTTCGGTATCTAGGAAGACATCTCACTTCTATGAAGTATTATCCCGTAAAGATCATTTTGAAAGTGAATGTCATATCTCATTTTACTTTGACATTTCACTTTTCAGCCCATCTATCCAAGCCTTTCCAGCACATCCATCACACCAGAAGTGAGCTGGTGCCAGAGAATCAAAAGCCCCAGCAGCAGTTAACGAGCGGTGCGCTAATTAATGGCTCAAGCAGAAAGTTGTACGAGTGATTTTTCCAGCCGCTTCACTCAAAAGCGACTGAGAAGGAAATGCCTTCTTAAAATTTTTATATAATGTCACACTAAATGACCCATAAAGAAACAATATAGAAAATACCTAGCTTGGAATTTATGAGAACATTTCACAACTATTAAAGACCACATTTAAAGGTCTGGATTTTAAATGGAGCTAAGGGACCTTTGAAAACAGATTTACCAGCAAGGTCATCTTTAAAAATCGAAAGGAAGAAAGCCAGGTCCCAAACATCACAGCCAGGAACATAACAAAGCACAGAACTGCTACACGAGAGAGGAGGAAAGGACACTGAAATGCTAAGAAATCCTACAGATCATATTTATTCAAACCCAAGAGAAACGTTGACTGGCAGTCAGCAGCAAAATGAGGAACAGCGTTAGAGGCGGCTTTTGAAAACAGGAAGGGCTTTTGGACCAGTCACCCTCACTGGCTACCTAGAGCTGCTGCTGCTCACACGCAGCTGGTGCCATGCTGCTGCAGCTCAGAAAATGCAAATCCTGTCTCCGGAGAAAACAGTTTCTTTCTGATGACATATTGAAAGAAATTCCTCATACATATTGAAACCATTTTCGTTTCTTTCAAGCAGTTTCAGTTGTGTGATATATGGTATAGCAGAAAAAGAAGTGGGGAAAAAAAAAACCACTAGAAGAAAAAAATCTAAAAAAATTTAAGATGTTTATTTTTGGGAACATCCTTTCCACCTTTCCATCAATAAATTCCTTTTCTGTGAAATGACTATTACTTTTACAAAGTGATTCGACTTTGACCAGTGCATTGACTTGGATTTGGAGTCTCTGGCAACATTTCCCTCAAAGCTTTTTCTCCAAACTGACTTGATAGTAGAAACATTACCCTTATTGTGCAAAAACAAAGGTCTTTGTTGTTTTAGCTGAGGCAGCTAGTGCCGCACCCCTCCAGAAAGACAAACCCCACATCGTGTTTTGCAAGGGAGTACAAAAACATCCAACTATTAATATTTTTTGGCCAGAAAAACAATATCAAGCTCGGTCAGTATGTGAAAAATAGAAAGCAGAAGTGTAGTGACAGAGAGAAAACTTGTTAATTGTGCTCTTGACTGTTTTTTCAGCAGCTCTGCCTTCCTCCCAGCCATGCAGATTGTCTCAGTTATCGTGTGGCAATAGTTTAAGCCAAGTCACATAGGCACTTGTCCTTGCCTGCCTCACAAGTATAATCTATGGGCTGTGGGGAGAGCCAGAGTTGCTTGAGTTGCATGTCACAACTGGGTGTTTGCAGGGGATAGGAGGGATAGTGGGAAAACACCCTCTTGCATTAAATAATCTAATAATCTGCATCTGCAACAGTGATCATATACCAGCAGGGTCCCACCGTCTCTAAAACAATGTTTTAGAGCTTTTTTGCACCACTGACTCATCGTTTTAATTATTTTTGCATGACTAGAAGGTGATTTTGTTCTACCTTGGAGTGAGGAGCTGCAAAAAGCCATGCAGCCCAGACTGGAGAAGGATTTCTGGTGGTGGGACTGACCATTCCCAGCCTTCTTTTGCCACTTGCTGTGACGGGGAGCGCAGGGACCTGGTGCCAGCTCTGAGCACACCGTGGGGTTTTGTCCCTGGGCTCTGCTCTGGCCACGCTGCCCAGGAAGGAGCAGGACAGGGCAGGCAGCAGCTCTGCTGCAACGTGGTGAGCTACTGAGGCTGCCATCACCCTGGTGTGACTGCTGCCTCCCATGAGCCGCTGAGAAACAGGGAAAGCTTGCCAGATGCTCCTCTTACCTCTTTTCTTGCACAACAGTGCGAGGGGGTGAAGGAAAGGACGGTTTTCTGGCTGCTAAGGACAATTCTCTGCTTGAAATTTGGTAGCTGTCTAAGCATGTCCGCCCTTTACCTCCGAAAAAGGCATTGTTAGTTAAGTTTTTACAAAATCACATTAGCCTATTTCATGTGCAATGAAGGGTACCACTTCACTCAAGGCTACAGTGAATGTATTCAGAACAGACCTCAGAGGTAATTAGCAGTGATAATTGTTTGCCACCTTTTTCATAGTTAGACTTTCTCAAGCACTGTCAATAAGTACCGTCTAACACTAATAAATTGCTTGGTTTTATATAACTTGCCAACCATTTTTACTTATCAGTCTTAAAAGAAAACATTTTAGACCTAGAATCATGTAAAATTTCGACCTGGAGCAAACTTCACCAAAGTTAATGAGCCTTGAAAAATAAGATTTAGCTTGGGAAGGCTGCTAAAGATTTTTTGCAGCTGTAGCCTGTACTGGCAGGCTAAGATCAGTTAAAATAGATGCCTCGATTAATGCTTTCTTGGAAACTGAGAAAATAACCTATTTAGTTTCATTTAAAATAAAGAAAATTGAGTTTCTCCATGGGGTTATAGTGGCAGCCTGAATTGCTGCCTCTGCACTTCTTCCAAGTCCTGTGACCTCCCTCCTGTCGAGGCTTAACCCTGCAAGCAGCTACAACACCTCACAGTTACACGTGCTCTGCTCCTCCCTACTCCCCAATGGGGTAGGGAAGAGAATCGGGAGAGTCAAAGTAAAAGAACTCATCAGTTGATATAAAGACTATTTAATAACTAAAACAAACCAAACTTAAATAACAAATGTGCGAAATCTGGGAAAACTTAAATATCTGCCATCAAAAACAAACCCAAAAATCTTACCAGTGAACCCTGCAGTTTTTCTTAGAATTCCAGCTCTGCTGAAACAGTGAAAGGGAATCCTACAGCTCAGTCCCAGCAAAACCAGGACACCTTCCCATGTCAGTGATGCTGGAGAGATTTGGTGTGAGCCAGCGTTGAGTTTCTCCTCCTTCCCTCCCTAGTACTTTACCCCCGTGACTAGCCCAAAGATTCATCTAAATGCTACACCCCAAAAATGCCATTCCAGCTCGTATTGTAACAACCATGGAGGCTAAGGGAAGGTACTTTGGTAATGTGAACTAGTACTGGAAAATCTGACAGAGAATTTTACTCAATTGTATGCTCCATTCACAATTTTTTAACTTTCCGATTTTTCCTTTTTTTCAGACAGATATCTGGGGGGTAAAAAGTGAACACCAAGCTGTCGCTACATTCACCGTGCTGGATTCTTGTTCCAAATGTCATTTTTGCTCATGCTGCTTGGTAAGATCACATGAGAAATGACACAGAAAGGTCACGGGACTGTCACTTCGACATTAAAATGGAATGGCCTCTTGTTTGCCATGCTTCCTCACAATTTTCAGAGCTTAATGTCAGTGAAAGAGTAGCATGCGAATGGCATTTATAAATTCAGTCTGTTTTGTGGTATCCAGAAAACAGAAATAGAACTTGGCACCTTCTGGGTGTTTTCTTGACGGCAGATATTTAGAAAAATATCCAACTACATGAAGAATTATTTATCCACTAAAGACGCTCTCTATATGTAAACACCCCTACCTTTTGCAGAGATTACTTTTATATCCCCATTTTTCCCCAGTCATATTGTTGCACTTGAAGTGCTGATCAAAATGATTGGGTCCTGCTGACCACAGAATGGAAAATGTCAAATAGATCAAAATCCACAGATTAAAGTGAAAATAACTGCTAAACTTCCTACTGTTGCTTGGGCGTATTTGCTTGGCAACACAATGTCCATATTAAATAGACAAACATGATAGACAAATGTCTCTCTAGTCCAGAAAGAATGCCTTCCACCATAACTGGCCATAAGCATTAGCACTCCACCTTAGCGTTGTGAGATTAGGCACTAAACTTCCCTCACTACTGTTTAGAAATCATCCTAGCTGCTGCCTGTCAGCACCTAAATATCTGTGACCATCTGGTGCACATGAACACACGTGTAAAGGTGCTTGGTAATGTGTAGCGTGGGAACAAGTGCACTTCTTTA
>NW_010164324.1:0-59006 GCF_000695765.1 Mesitornis unicolor | reverse complement strand
GAGGGGGAAAGAGAGAGAGAGGGGGAAAGAGGAAAAAAGTTTTAAAGTGTATTTTTGCAACAGAGAGATGGATTACATTAAGTAAAAACTGCATTGCTCTGTTCTTTATTTGATTTGACTTGTTTTCCCTTCCTGCCCAATACAAAGAAAAAATAACTATTATCTTCAGTTATTCTACTCACGGAGTTCCACATGGGGATTCACCAGCTGTTTCTTCTGTCCATCTCCTCCATCTACATCATCTAAAAGCATAGAGGGACCATTCACTCATGGTTGTTAATTATTATTATTACTGAGAAAGCCATGTAAGATACTATTTGTAAACTCACATGACAAGAAAAATATTTTCTTCTTTTAAGAACAGAGAGGGAACTATACATAGGGAATTACAGATTCAGCTATAACATGTATGCTAGAAGGGCACTGCTGTTTACAGGACATGTAAGTACAAGCTTTCTCTTTGTTTTCTCTTCATTTTCCATGAGCTGAAACAATGAACATTAAACAGAAAGTGAGGAAGAGACACTGGGCTGTTCAACTAGAGTCAACTCAATCCAAAGGCATTCAAGCCCGGACATGCCTATTGAAAGTGCCCTATATCCAGTGTCATAATACAAAGCCGTGTCTTTAGAAGAAACCTACATTTGATGCTCAAATCATTTCTTTTCAATGCACGTTGAGTAAACTTGGATTGTTGAAAAAGTATGAGCAGGAACGCATTCTGGGCCTTACAAGTAATGAATGACATTTGGGAGAAGTAACAATCCAAGACAGAAGATGGACTCAACAGTCTTATACCTTGAGGCTCTGCTCCTTGGTTTTCTGCTCCTTCTTTGCCCATCTGTCCAACTTGGTAGTAGGCACTGTCAGCACCACGTAAGGTCTCTCTCTTCTGGGATGACAGGTCCGGGCTCCTCCCTCCCGTGCCACGGAAGAAAGACAGAACACCAGATGGTTTTTTTGCTACAGTGAAAAAGAATAATGAAGTTGGCCTTGGCATTTCCACAGGCAGTTTAATACAAGTATGACTCATATAAGCACTCTCCATCATTCTAACTAGAGGAATTTATGTCATTCAGCTGCAACTCATTTGCTATTCTTCAGGTAACCAAGGTCTATCAGGTTAGCTGATGTAGTGTTCTGAGTAGCATTCTAAAATGCTGAGTCATCTGAAAACACAAACCAAGCATAAGGGTCTTTAACATAGTAAGAACTTCGCTCCTCCATTTCAAAATATTTTAATTACTGTCTTTTTACAGAAGGCAGTGCCAAAAGAGGTCAGAATATATTATAGGCAACATACCACACTGAACAGGCTAGACTTGAACAATGTCCAGGGTCCATAACATATTAAATCAGGGTATGATAGTGTGATCTCTTAAGAATCAGAGAAAGCCATCATGGGCACAGACTTCAAAAAACACACACCCTCCCCGCCACATTCCACATCAAGTCAATCCTAAGACTAGTCACATTTTCAACTCAGCATGCATTTTCTTTGTTGTAACAACTTTCACAAGAGCTAAAATCCAGGTTAAGTGGACTCAAGTATTAGATGAGATTAGCATCATAAATGTGATTTCGGCAAAATGGTCTTACGCTGTTCTAGTTCTGCATTGCGATTTGAAGGACCCATGTTAGTCTCAGGCAGGCGGACAGGGCTACTGTTCTTTGGTTTGCTGTCTGACATGCTGAAAGGAGAAACAAAAAAAAAAAGCAGCAATGAGCCCAACAACCTGAGACACTATTGCTTTACTCCTGTACATTTATTTCTCCTCCATGCCTAACACTAGGTACTGTTAAGAGAAGTGGATACACTTTAAAGTTGTAATGGTGTAGGACTCTCCAAAGTTGTCCTCCTCCACCTCCAAGAGAAAAACCCCTCAGGGCTCCATAACAACAGTCCCATCTGTCATCACAGGAAAGGTAAGCAGGCCCAGTAACCCCTACCATGTGCATAGTCAAGGGATCAGGTCATGGAGCCAGCACAGTCCCCAGCATGAAATGGAAACCAAGATACTGCAAGCACGTGTTGGTTACATCGAATGTGTCAGATTCCATCAGAAAGCAGGGATACTAACAGAGGCATATTTTGAGGGTACTTCCCCAAACTAGTTTTGGCTTATCCACTGTAAACACTGTGCCTTTACGCTATGTACTGTAGTTCCTGCATGTAACCTGTTTGGCTGTAGTCCTTCTTCATAACTGTTCTTCAGAGATGCTTTGGACAACTCATCCAGGGCATTTCTGTACTCCTTGCAACTGAAGGGGAGAGGAAAATTTTAAAAAATAAATTAAAAAAAGAAAAAAGAGCCAGTTGTTCTCTGGGAGACTCTAACACCAACTCAAAGATTCAGTTCAGAATCAACAACAGGAAACAAAAACCCACAGTTCAAAAACTTCTCCTTCCTTTATTATTTACAATTTTATAATTTTATAATTATTACAAATTTTATAATTTCTTTACAATTAGAACTTAGTTCCCTTAGAACAGAAGTTGCTCTAGATCATACTGCAGGAAAAATCCCCCCTTGTTTTTCCATCTCCCATGATTTAAGAATGCACTTTAAAAGTCCGCTGCCTTGTGACATGCAAACCCTGAGATTTACTGAAGCAGCTGGTTTGGAGTTAAGTAGTAGCAAGAGCTGCTACGACTGAATGCAGGCAAGAGACAGACTGAATACCTAACTGTTGTTACCTAGCTCAGTTACACTTCCTCCACACTGGAGAGTGAGCAAAATTTAGTTGTACCTCTTTCTCTAACAATATCTCAATTTACAGGGAACACTACAAATAATTTATTTTTGTGTACTAGAGTGTGACAAGAAAAGCCCAAAATCCAGTTACAAGCTGGAAAGCCTAGTTTCCATATCTCAATAGTAAAAGGAGAGAACTTCAGCTCTGGCAGAAACTCTCAACACAGCTGAGTGAAAAAATTCTGTCATGCTTGTTGCCTAACATTAGTATTTAAATATTTCTTGCACAGATAAACTGCAAAAGTGCAACATGTGTCAGATGAACAGCAAAATCACACCAGTACCTGAGAGCAAAAGCTATGATGGAGCTTGGTTCTTTCTCACAGACTGCAATAGGTACACGTTCATGTTCATACATTAGGTAGTGCTTATCTGGGTCACTAAATGAAAACAATATAGGGAGACAGTTAGTAGATCGTAAGAGTTCGTGGAAAGAGAAGGTTAAGCTCTGATCAAAAGCCAGATCTCATCACTGCACTCCCAGGCACAAGCAACCAAAGCTCCCCAGATCAGCTTCTCCCAGACACATTCATAGCTATGTGGTTAAATCTAAATGGTAATGTGTTAGGGCAATCAGCACTTCAAGCAAGCTGCTTATATCAGAAGACCAGCTCCAAGTTAGAGTAAGAGTCTGTTTCTGTTTAGCAGCCACTGTTTCTAATGGCAACAAAACCTGCCTCATCTTGTTTTAACTGTCCTGCAGCACAGTCTGCAGATAGAAGTTAGAGGACAAACCTGGACTCTTTCCTAAACAAGCAGTTTAGCACAGAAAATTCCCAAAAGTCTCCTGTGTTTAAGATTTTCTTTTATTTATCTGTAGAGTCCAGTCACTCAACTTTCACCTCATTAGCCCATGGCCTTCACTACTACCCTGGGGTAGGATTCGGAAGTTAAACTCAGGCTGCCAAACGTTAGGCTCATGTCAAACAAGAAACACTACAAAGCACGCAGACCAAGTAGCTGAAAGACTTTCCGGGCTGCCCTTTTTCACATGAAAGGGGGACTTGAAGGCACATGCAGTAGCTATTGAACCTGACCTACACCCAGACAATGCCAATTTGAGTCCAACCCTCAAGGGAAGAGGTCTGGAAGCAAAAACAAGAGGCAGGCACGTAGATTTAGTAACTGTTGCTAAGGAAGGACATTTCTGCTCCTTCCCTGCAGCAATGAAGTTAGAAGACATCTTTTTCCCCCTTCCCCCAGCCCTTCCCCTCCCACAAGAGTTCTGAAGAGGCATGCCTGCTAGGAGGAGGAAAAACTGATAATGTATATGCATAAGGGTGGATCATTAATAAGAAAAGTGGGTAACCTACAAACACCTAGAAGGAACACAGAAAACTCCTTGCCTTGAGGAAGTTCTATAGCTTATTCAAAGGCAAACCCAAGTGATTACTTAAATTACATACTGAGCAAAGGAAGCATGCATGGCTCTGTTTGCAATTTGACCAGGCTGTTAATTTTGTACTTAGTATATATTGTGCAGTACTTACAAGGGAAATGGAATGGGGTTATAGTTGTTTCCAGGCAAAAAGTTAGCCAAAATAGCTTTCATAGTAGACTTCTCCTTCACTTGGCTGTCTGTAGATCCCAGTAAGTGTCCATCAAACACATCTGGAACAGAGATAAGTTAAGTCTGCATCATATCAAACTTCAGGAGGTAAATTCAGAAGGAAGTTTGCAGACTACAGGGCTACCAGATTTGCCATTTCCTAAATAGATCTCATATGCTTGCCACAGAGAAGCGACAGAAAGAATACAAGACCATAACCGAATTATACCTTCTGAGCTGCTAGTTGTGTCCTGTTCAGACAGTGTGCTGGCACCAGTCATATGCTCTGAAACAACCTCTGGAGGGGTGGGCAGCTGTAGATGAGTGGAGCCTGCAGAGCTCTGACTTGATAAAGTAGTCAGGAAACGATCCTCTGAGAGTACAAGGACAGAAGAAAGCATTTTACATTGCTGTCAGAAGTGATTATTACTTGCTCTCAGGCCAAACTATCACCAGTGTCTACTTTCAAGAAGTTTTGACTTCGAAAGCAGGTAAGCCCACTCAAAGCAAAGGACTGGGCAAGCTGATCAGTGTAGCACATAACTTTCAGAAGATGTATACATTTATACCCATTACCTTCAGTTCCCACAAACTCTCTGTATCCCTCACAGATAAGAGGTCTCAGGACTCATAACACCTCACAGACGGCAAAAGGCATTTTCCAAATTCCATGTAGTTATTCAGTTATTTAGAAAGCCTCTGAAAGGTTTTAAACTCAAGTTCAGAGAAAAACCCTTGCTGGCCAATTTAGTATCATTAGTAATTCAGCTTCATATTAGAAACAGACTTTGCTTTTTGTAATAGCAAGCTAGAAATGGGCTTACTCCCATCTGACACAACGGGGATTAACTGTTTTTCTAAATTATCAAATTTAATAAAGGCATTTAACATTATGTCAAGAAAAGGGTTAGAGCAAGCTTCTTTTGGTAGCTTCAGGAAAACAAACAAACAAACAAACAAACAAACAACAGACCTTTCTCTCCATTTTGCACCGCTGGAGAAGCATTGCGTGGGGAAGCATCCATGCTACTAATCTAGGGAGAATAACAAAACACTAATGTTAACACCAAGCTCTTCATAGCTCTATCCCTTCCTCTGTGGAACACTTGCAATAGCAGATGTAGCACAGCAGAGCACTCCCACCTGACTGCACTGTCACTGTATTTGCCACCACAGAAAAAAGACAAGGCAACAGTAACCCAGCTTCACAAGATGCTTAGGACTGCTGTCAGGTCTGTATGCTGCTTTTAAGACTACACTCTTCCTAGATCAAGGCTAAGTGCATTTTAACATCTAACAATATGGGTCTTGGTTCACACCTTTAGGAAAAGATGAATATGCTAACACGCAATTCAAGCTTTTACACCTGAAAACTACATGATGCGGTAAAAGAAGTTTAATTAAGAAAACTGAATCATATAATCATAGAACACCAGGTTGGAAGGGACCACAAGGATTATCTAGTCCATCCTTTCAAGGTAAAAGTATAGTTTAAATGAGGTGAGTCAGCACCCTGTCAAGCTGACTCTTAAGACTGACCAATGTAGGGCAATTTACCACTTCCCCTCGAAGATTATTCCAACGTCTGATTGATCTCATGGTAAAAAATTCTTCTGGAGTTCAACTGGAATCTCCCCAGAAGCAACTTGTGTCCATTACCCCTTATCTTTTCCATGTGACTCCTTGTGAAAAGGCAGTCTTCATCTTCTTGGTAGCCACCCTTTATGTACTGGTACATGGTGATAAGGTCCCCCCTAAGCCTTCTCTTCCCAAGGCTGAACAGGCCCAGTTTTCTCAGCCTTTCTTCAGATGACTGTAATACCTGCCATATGATCATCCTCGGTGCTTTTCTCTGGACCCTTTCCAACCTGCCCACATCTTTTTTGTATAGCGGGAACCAAAATGGGACACAGTACTCAAGGTGTGGTCTGACCAGCACCAAGGAAAGAGGGATAATGACTTCTTTGTCTCTGCTGGTGATGCCCTTCTTAATGCAACCCAGCATCCTGTTGGCTTTCTTTACAGCTGCGGCACACTGTTTGCTCACGTTGAGCTTGTCATCCACCAAGACTCCCAGGTCTCTTTCCACAGGGCTGCTCTCTAGCCATGTGGAACCCAGTCTCAGCTGCTTTCCTGGATTATGTACACCCAGATGCAAGACCTTACATTTGTCCATGTTGAACTTTATACAGTTCCTGCTAGCCCACTCGTCCAGTCTGTCCAGGTCTTCCTGGAGGGTGGCTCTCCCTTCTGGAGTGTCAACTACCCCACTCATTTTGGTGTCAATAGCAAACTTCAACAGGGAGCTCTTGACCCCAACATCCAGATCACTTATGAAGATATTAAATTGCGCTGGGCCCAATATTGATCCCCAAGGGAGCCCACCTGTGGCTGGTTGCCAGTTAGAGAATGAAACATTTATTACCACTCTCTGGAAACAGCCCATCAGCCAGCTCCCTGTCCACCACACAGACCACTTATCTAGGTCTGTATAGATGAACAGACTGAAGCCAGTCTTCAGATTATTGTGTTGCTCCAAGAATTAAAAAAACAAAAGTTTAAGTAGCTTCTAAGTCTGCTATTCATACCTTGCTTTCTTCACCTTGTCTCAGTCTCCCTGGGCTGGGTGGTACTGATGGACGTTTTCTCCCTTTCTCTTGTTGGAAGAGATCCTGTAATCTTAAAAAAAAAATACAAAAACAACAAAACAAATGTGAAATAAAAAAATGCAAACAAACAAAAAACCCAAACCAAACCAAAACCTAATCAAAATATAAGTTTATAGGTATCAGCTATGAAAGACAGAAGTTACAAAGTTTCTCCATACTAGAACAGAGACAAGCATGCCTTCATAAGTCTTTACTGCAAACTCACATGGTTGCTACGATGTGCCAAAGCTATGTTTCAAAAGGCCAAATCCAGAACATTTTCTTCACCTCTGAGATAATTTCACCTAATTGCTTTCCCATGTTCATCTCTTCCCTTCTCTTCCACCTTTATTCAAATGACACTTTCTTCTCTCAGATGCAAGTTGTGCTCTACAACATAATACTTTTATTATCTGGCCTCAAATGTTTTTCCGTTCCAATCAACCAGCTCTGTGGTCTTAACCACTAGAGAACATTCAGCACAAGCTGTCGTAACACATTCTATATAGCAACTGCACTACAGGGAGAGAAAGTACAAATTAAAAACTCTTCCCTTTTATAACCAGTCTCAGTGCTGCGCATGATTCTAACATGTGTCCTCTTACCTGTTATTCCAGGCTTGTAGCATCTCACAAAGTCCTTGCTTTTTAGCTATCAGAGACTCAAAAACTGACTGCAGCTGTTGAGGTGTATCTAATGATGATGAAAGCAGCCTTGCTTGGATTTTCTCAGTCCAGTTTTGAAACTCCCCCTCTTCCATCTGCCAAAAGAAAAAACCATCAGTGTTCCGTGACCAGAGATGACACTAGATCTAAGTAGCTTCTCCAAACACTTTGCAGCCTACAGTCTACTGATGAATAAACAGTCCATTACCTCCTTTTGGGCAAAGAGGTCTTCCATCTTCTCTTCTCTCGTTTTGCTGAAAGTATCAGTTTTCAGAGAAGCAAGGCGATCATCAACAGCTAGATACACTTGTGACACCCTGTCAACAAGGACACAAAGAATTAAGCTGTGACTACTTGCAACATCTTCAACATCCTTTAATAAAAGTCTGAATGCATTTAAGAACACAAGAAATTATATATGGCAGTCCTACACAGCAGGCTGTCCCACTGAGTTTACAGGGAAAGTTGGGAAAAAAATCATTACTATAGCAGAAACCTAGATGTTACACACACTGACATTCCTCTTTATAACTTATTCTTAGCAGTGGAAGTTGTCAGAGAGCAATACAAAGGCCACAAACACATTACTAGCAGAGGGGAACTATTGTGTCATCTGTGACTAGGAAGAATCTGAGACTGCAAGCTATACCTCCACCAGAAGGGCTCACAGTCAGAATGAGTAACTATTTCAGCTTTAAATAAAGCTCCACAGGTTCTGAACACAGGCAGTCACAGAGACATCAGCCATACAGGAATGCTGCTACAAGGCAGAACAGCAGTCAGGCTGGATTCCATACAGTTACATCATGCCTGTCTCCCACTTTTTTGTTCCTAGGTTTAGCAGGTGTCTGGGCTTACCATAGTTTACCTTAGACTACAAGAACATCCGCTGTTGTAATATTCAATAGTTAACAAAGGCAGCGCCTTTTACACCCCAGACAGTTTAGTTGCCACATGACCAATATGGGAACAGTTCTGCTTGAACAACAGATTTGAACAATGACTTCACAGTTTTTCTGGGCTGAAGGCACAATTTAAACTTAGTCAGATCTTCCAAAAAGGAACGTTAGCGTAAGGGTAGAAAGTGTTACCTGCAGTTTTCAGATTAAGCCTTCTAATACCACCTGCTCTTCTCCATTTTTCTCATTAGAGGGAGGAATTAGAAATAATTTAGCCGTGCTTGAGCAGGCATTTTGTAAGAAAAGATGACATTTCAGACACCAGCTGATGGTCAATGTTTCAGTGGCTACTTGGCAACATCATTCAGAAACATGTTATATTGCTCAAATACCAGTGCAACATTCAGAGATGAGGGAGAATCTTAGTTTCTACTGGCTAAAATTAAGCTGAATTACTACCAGATGAAAAGATGAGAGATTAGTACTGACGGAACAGGTAAACATAATAAAGAAGATTCTAATACCATCCTTCCCTTAGAAGTATATGCACATATACATGTGTTTTAAACCATTACTTTCCCATTAAATAATGAATAATTCAGCAAGTGTTACCTATGCTAGCAAAAATGCTTTTGTATTCGGCTAACAGAAGTACAAAATACAAATAAGCTGAGGAAGGCATTAAAAACAAAGCTTACTTTTGAGAGAAATCCTTAAGATCCTGCAAAATAGTAACCTTGGATGGAGCCTGCCGTTTGATGTAGATCTTGGGGAGTGGGACACATACTTCAAGCAGCCGGATTGGAGAGTAGCTGAGAGGAAATGCAACAGCTATTAGCAAGCTTCTCCCCACATGGCACTAATTCTACACCATATTGCCATTTGTGGCCCCTATATGAAAAGGAGCACTGTCAATGTGTCCAGGGCTTCCTTTTAGTAATGCTACCTTTTAGTAGCATTAACACCCTGCTCATTTATCTCCTAAGGCAAAAAGTAAAACCACAGATCAGGTTGCAAAAATAAATTTCTGAAAGTTTTTGAGATTAGACAGGGGGAAAAGTGTTTCCCTTTTGTATCCAGAACTAGAGCCATCCATTTTTAGGAACACTGCCCACCCCACCCAGGACAGTGAAGGCACTCACCATGCCCCCTGCAAACCAGAACATAATCCTGCACTTGTGGTTATAGTGCAGTTATGCTATCCTATGCTGTACTCAAAGTGAAGGACATACCTGATGAATCATTACTAGAGCTACATGTTTCACATAGTACTAGAGAGGAAGAAGGAAGTTCTAAGCAGTGGACCTCACCTGAAAGATGCCACCATCTGATTATAGGAAAAATACTGGTGATAGTCATGGTGAATGGAATGACCACAAGGCTCTGCATTGGCTCTTCGAGTGTATTGGTGCCCGTAGAATCTCAGCTCAAGGTATTTTGCAAAAGATATAGACCAAGAATCATTGGAAAGGGGAACAACTGGTGTCACCTGAAAAATTGAAAGCCAAGTGTCTTAATTTCATCAGGCTAACCTAGACAGTAACCTAGTATTTCTAGTATCAGAAGCACCCATGACTCTGAAACATACTAAACTTAGTACTTAAAAGCTTAGCATTTATGCAAAGCTAAGGTGAACACATAGTTAACAGTAAATCAGATAAACAAAAACTGCTAGTTGATGATGACAGGTGCCAAGCTGGGGGAGTGCAAACAATCTTCTGTCAAGGATATGTATCTGGGATGCTATTTCTCTGCAAAGAGACAATTTCCAGTCACCCAGTCAGCAGCAGTGGCTTCAGCATATACTTTTTCCCCTGGTGATTCTTCAGCTGCAAATACATTGGTATTGCTCTGCAGTGTATTTCAACTTCAGCAGTGCTTGCAAACTTAGAGTAGTCACCGCTTTATGCATACTTGATAGCCACAAGCACATTAGTGTTTACGTGAGCACACAGAAATAAAAGGTTATAGAACAAGTGTATACACAGCAGCGTAGGGCTTGCCTTCAGCGATGATATTAATTTTCTCCTGGTATCTTTAAAACCAACACCTATGTTTAAGCCAGCATAAGTAGGTGACCTGAGTCATCCATATGTGTAATTGAGATGCTTTGCGTTTCAGGCACTACAAGAATAATTTTTAATTAAGTTTTATTCTCATCTCTTCAAAGGCTCTTAGGTTTTACAATGTTTAGCTAGAGATGAGTATCTAGTTAGTAATGTTTTCTTAGCTAAATGATAGAACATGTTTTAGATAATATACACTCTTACTATCTAGTGGGTTTTTTTAAAGCCATTTATCATTCTTCTAATGAATATTTGACTTACTTTCTAATGAGTACTAAAAGAAGCCCAGACGTCACATTGATGCAATGCAGACTGGCCAGTCCATAGCAGATCAAAGAACATCAAGTGGTTTTGGCCAATTACTAAGTCAGTAGGTCTCAGTATCTGCCCTGCCCCATATATACATTATTTTGATGCTCAAACTGATTCATTGCAGGGAAGGGACCATACTCTTCACCTCTAAGAGGGCAACTCCACCTTTCCCATGTCTCAGAAATTAGTTTCTAGCAATATATCTGTCTCCCTTTAGTCAGTTGTTCTATCACCCAGTGACCCCTCCTCTCCCAAGATGGGTAATAAAGAAAAGGAAAGGAGACCTGTGAGTTGAAACTAAAACAGATTTAAAAAGATAATAATTAAAAACTATTATTAATACCAATATATTACTATAAAGTACACAAAGTTATACTCAGCCCATATAGTGGTCCCAGCAGAGAATGCTAGATATTAAACACTGCAAGCACCACATCTCCAGCAAAAGCTGGAAGCTTTCCAGCACGCTGGAAGCGTGATGGTCACAACTAACAGGGGAGTAGGCCTCGGGAGCAGAATGATGGGCAAGACCCACCAGGGACAGCAATCATCGAGCAAAGAGGGCTGTCCCCAGCCAGCTCCCCAGTTTATAGTGAGCATGATGTTTATGGTATGGCATACTTCTGTTGGTCAGCTTGGGTCAGCTGCCCTGGCGTTCGCTCCTGCTAGCTTCTGCACCTGGCTAACCTGAAACTGCTAAAGACCTTGATCTCCATGGAAAACCATATACCACAGCTTGTCACAAACTAAACTGAAATGTCTTATTAACTTTGTTCCCACTGAATCAGGTGCTGTAGTCTTCTCAAAACCTCATTTTCTATTCCTGAATAGAAAATTGATTCTATGATTATATGCCAGAGAAACCAGGACAATATCAATTCCACTTAAACCTATCCTCTCAGAGCCAGGTTTGACACTTTCCAACAGGAAAAACAGCTCAGACAAGCTGTTTCACCCTCACCAGCCCCATTCCTACAAGAGGAATTAGTAGATACATGAGAACATCTGTATCAGTAACAGGTTTTGTGCTAGTTCAGCCATAGCTCCAGGCACGAGCACTTTCTCAAAAATGCTTCCTTTCTCCACAAGACCAGCCACAACCGGAACACTAAATCGGAATAGCAATGATTTTTATGTTCACATCCTTACCTGCTTGCACAGTCTACACCAGGAGTAAGTAAGAATGGTGTGCTGGTACCCAGGAACGGGGGAGTCCAGCTCCTTTAACACAATTTGCACACAGCCTTGCCCATGAACAAAGCGACGAATGTGGTGCACCATTGGTGTTTCACAGAACATGCTGGGGCATTGGTAGGAAGGCCTTAGAGAGAGAAATGGAAACACTCATGAATGACCATATGCTAGGCACTGCTGAAGAACTGATTCAACATATCTAATATGCCTTTTAAGATCACAGCACTGTTTGTCTTTACAGTAAAAGTTTCCTAAGCCTTCAGTAAAAGCTGTTTCTGCAGAGTGAATTGTACTTATATAGAAATAGCATGTAGGGAAGTTGCCTTGCCAGCAATGGTTGTATAGGTCCCAAAAGCAGTGACTGAATACTGGTTGCTATCACAATGAATCACTTTCTACCAACATATTCCATACAGTCCACAAAACATGGATCAAGCACCTGGAAATGCCTGGCACCAAATTAGAAGACCACTTTGGCAGTGTACCACAGCAAAGGCTACTGATGACAAAGATGTGCCAAAGAGCCTTCAAAATGGTAATTTTTCGGCTCCTGAAGGACTAGGTGAGCAAAACAGCACCATACAACCTCTTGAACAGAAAAACCCATGACCTTTCTTTGGATGGGTTTCTTTAAGTCAGAAAAATAAAAGCTGAATTGTTTATGTACCAATTTCACCAATGTGAAACGGAATTCTTCAAAAACAGAAAGAGCCTAAAAATGTCCAGACCCTCTTTGCTCATATGAAAGAAAAAATTAATAAAAAAAAATACTGAAACTATGAAGACTGAGAAACATTCACTTCAGCACACACTAGCTTATCAGCAGAGAAAACAAGAATGTAAAAGTGGGCAGCTAAGCTCCTCCTCCTCCTCGCTGATCAGCACGAGAAATACTTGTTCCTCAAGAGACGGCTGAACATTAAAAGCATTTCACTCCTGCGAGTGGCCAATGGAGAGAACAGAGCAACCTTGTATTTTGAGGAGCCACAGGCTACCTATGCAGCTTCACAGCCTGCTGAGACTCTGTATGGGTTCTGGAAGTAGTGGTTATTACTGAAATGTAACAACTTGCACCTTTGTCAGACAAGATAAATTACAGAGTACTTTGCCAGGGCTAGAAGTGTTCTGGACCATTTACATCAACTACCTTGCAGATACAACAAAGTCTTACTCTGAGACATTCAGATAACACTAAAAGAGTAAGGTTTCTTTCTGAGAACTCATATGAAAGTTCAAATAGGAACCTCAGAAAACTGTCATCAATACAATGATGTTGTAGTTGCTTGTCTTGAAAAACAGCCATTTGGAATACACGCTCAGACTGTTAACTAGGCCCTCAGAGCCCTAACCACTACAAGAAATTGCTAAGTGAACACAATTGTCTTTATGAACTTGTAAGTCTCGTTTTGTAATCTGTTCTATTTCCTCATTAAAGGAAATAAGACAGACAAGGCCAAAGTAGGAAAGCAGTGGATATATTTGCTTGTAAGAAGTGAGCATGAGTAAATGAATTCTTAAATCCAGTTCCTGTTTTACGACAGCATGATAATAAAGCAAAGGGAGCAACAGATTTAAGTGGTAAGCTTCACTAGGACACAAGCGGCTCTGCAGACTTGCATGCTATTCTCCTAAGTGCACAGGAAATAGAGTCTATGAAGAAGGCAGAAGGTAAACTTAAAAGACCTATCAAAAGCTTTTTTGTTTGTTTGTTTAGGTTGAGATTTAGAATACATTCCTCCTCACCTGAAACAGTAGCGCTCCAGAAAAATCCCTAGAGTCAGGTCATTTTTCCCATAAAACTCCATGGTCACAATCCTAAAGCAGAGAAAGAAAAGCTTTAGAGGGAGGATGCTGCCACTGTTAGCTATGGAATGGCTTTTAGATGCACAGAACTGCACCCACTGCTAGTTTGTTTTCAGCCCTACAAACCTTCAAAGGCTTTTTTTTTTTCTTCATGACTATCCTTCCTAGATCCCTGCTGTCAAGTTTGCTAATAATGAGATCAGAGTCCTACCAGAACAACTTTGAACTTGACATTTAAAAGTCAAACATAATTCAATGGCACTTATGAAGATCATGTTCAAGAATATCTGGGCACAGAAGTCTAGACAGCTTGAAGTCTCAAACACTATCATTTAAACAGTTACAAAAAGGGAACATCCAGAAGACAAAAAAAGCCCTAAGAAAACCTTATTCTTCTAGAAGATTTAATAGCAACTTCTGTTTTCTCAGAATTTGAGGCGACCAAGCCACTTTAAATGCGTAAGTTGCAGTTTAAGCATCACAATTCAGACATCTCTAATAGCAGTTATCTACATCCTCTTACTGTTGCTGTTCAGTGAGCTTATCACAACCTTCTTTGGTTCCTTCCTAAACTTTTACAGGAATTACGCAGGAACTCCTTTCCCTGTAAGGGAGCCATCTCTGCATTTTCATCTGAGCTAGAGGACGAAACACCAAGACCTGTCCGGTTCAGTAGAGCTAGAAGTGTGTCATAAGTTGCACACAATTAAATTATAGCCCCCTAAGCTGTAAATACAGTTAAAGCTCTTTACACTGCTGACTAGAATATGAGAAAGATACCAATATATTCAAATTCCACTCTCAGATAACACAATCCAGAAGTACTTCGAGGTTCTCTCAAGGCTTATTTTTGGGCTTGGACATTCTTCTGTGTTTATAAGAGACTAACTCTTCCCCACAGGACTGCATGCAGTACCCTTCCCACACATACATCACAGTGAAAGGACCAACTAAAGCATATGCTGTGCTTTGTTATTCATGCCTTGGGGATTACAAAGGCTATGGGATACTGCTCTGGATCCACCTGACCAGGCAAGACAAAATTCTTTTGGCAACAGTTCCTGTTACAGGATGGGCACAACCTACACCTGGGCGAGCACTGACCTTGACTCAGGAAAAAGGATAGCAACTATACAAACCGTAGAGAAGTAGTTTTCATACCAGGGGCTAACACAAGCACTTGGAGCATTGCTGGACTGAGCAGAAGAGCTACTGAAGAGAACACAGAGCCTCTGATGGTTTACTGGACTAAGGCAATCCACCTGGTGGAAAGAAGACAACTCATTTACTGGTTATAGATACCCTTCATCTACACACAGCTCCTGATAATAAAATTCTAGTAGGAGTTTGCTCCTTTTTTTTTTTTTTTTTTTTTTTTTTTTTTTTTTTTTACAGATTAACTTTGCATTGTCTCTGAGCTTCAGGCAGATTTGTACCCCATATAATTACTAATTGCCATTTTTAGCATTTCACAGAATCACAGAATATTAGGAATCGGAAGGGACCTCGAAAGATCATCCTGTCCAACTTCCCTGCCAGAGCAGGATCACCAGACCAGGTCACACAGGAACGCGTCCAGGCGGGTTTTGAATGTCTCCAGAGAAGGAGACTCCACAACCTCTCTGGGCAGCCTGGTCCAGTGCTTTGTCACCCTCAAAGTGAAAAAGTTTTTCCTCATTTTCAGATTGAGCCTCCTATGCTCCAGCTTGCTCCCATTGCCCCTTGTCCTGTCATTGGCTGTCACTGAGAAGACCCTGGCTCCTTCCTCGTGACACTCGTCCTTTACAAATTTATAACCATGAATGAGGCCACCCCTCAGTCTCCTCTTCTCCAGGCTAAAGAGACCCAGCTCCCTCAGCCGCTCCACATAAGGGAGATGCTCCACTCCCTCAGTCATCTTTGTGGCTTTGCGCTGGACTCATTATGCATTTATACGCATAATGAAACTAATGCATACACGCGTGTTTCTACAGAAAGGAAGCTAAGGGAAATAGAAAACAGTAAAAGCCCTGAGACAAACATCCGGAGTCTCCTAATCACTGTACGGTTTAGGACACCTTGGAGTCAAAACTCTGACAATATGAAATACTTCAATTACTCATTCAGACTTTCTACTTTCTGTCCTCTGAAAAGACTTACCATGCTGCTGGTGGAATGGAGCTGTTTTCTCTTCCACACCCTACAGAGCTATGAAGTTACAAAATACTTTTCTTTGATCACTGAATAAATTTAAAACGGCATCAACCAGTCTGATCCAGAGCAAGGGCTTGTCTTACGGTTCGTAAGATTATGACCTGTGAAGCTAGACAGATTTACATTTAAGCACTAACTAAAAAGTGACTTCTGCTCATAAACTTGGGGGCTAATTGACTCAGGGACCAAAATGTTTGACTATTTCAAGAAATCAGCTCTGCTACTCTTGTTCATAGACATTTTCCTGAACAAATTCCAGTTCAAGAAAGTCCCAAGATCCTTTTCCTCAGATACAAGTTAGTTGCTTTCATGGCAAAAACTTTAAATATTTTGACTACAAGCACACACTGCCTTGCTTTGAAATTACAAAGATCTACCTCCCCTCCATGAGATTCCTACAATTCTTCAGATCATCCAAACTTTTACAAACAGCCACATACTTTAATGTAATTACAGCCTACTGCTGTTTCTATGACATTAAGACCTCTGATGATAAAAATATTATACTTTTAGAAATTAGCAATAAAAGTAGAAAGAAAGCTCAGTTTCAGAAACAACTTCTTTAAGTTTGCTCATCCTTCATGTACTCATTTTCAGAGATCAGTCATGCCCAGCTGAGCTGAACAGGTAACATAATACACCAATTCTTGGCTGACTTTGACTGTGCATTTCTCAGAAAGTAGAGTCTCACAATCTCTTCCCTTCTCAGGGAAATTTTGCAGTCAGTCTTGTATTCTGCTTTCTTATAGCCGCATAGTCCCTAGTTATATTGACTTAAGTGCCCAGAGCACTGCAATCTATAATGCAGTTTTGACCCAGTCAAAAAAAAGAAAAAGCCAAAACAAAAAAAACCCCAACCAACTCTGGTCTAACATTTAATGAGACACTACAACTTCTGTATTACCAGAGGAAACAGATGTAACCTCGGCTTTAAGTAACAACTTTGAATCTTACCTTATGAGACCATGAGGATTCACTCTGAGATAGTGTCTTCTCATCTTCTTCAATTCTGCACCCAGTTTTTCCAGTAGGGACACTAGACACATCCTTACTTTGGGCAAAGGGATCTGTGATTTTCTGTAGTATCCTCCCTCCTCTGGCCCGATAGTCAGCCAGCATTCTGGCTAAGCTCTGGCTGTCATCTAGATGTTCTGATATTCTAGTATTAACCAACTCGTGAGAAGGTAAGATTTGGATAGCCTTAGCTTGGATACTCCCATTCATCCCTTGTAGTCCAGAGAGATCCCGCAATAATTGTCTCTTCCTTCTGCTCTCCAGCTCCTTGTATTCCTTATTCAGGAGAGGAGACCAATAAACTTGCTCAGGGAAGTATTCCCGAGTAGGGCACCTCATGCCTTTTTCAGTCAAAAGAAATGGTTCACGGAACATCATTACAGGAGAAATACAGAGAATAACATCTTTTAGTTCCTGCTTAAATGCTACAGAGTAAGTCTTGAGACGATCCTCAGAAGAAGTTACCTCTTCTGTGACATATAAACCAGTATCATCCTGGAGAGGGTCTCTGAAGACTCTCATCTGACTCTTGGACTCCTGTAGATCATCTGCCTGTTGAAGAGGCTCCAGTATCTGGCTATCGAGAGCAAACAAATGCTGGTCCATGCCACGGAGGGACAGCAGGGATGTTTCAGGTATTGCAGGAGGTACAGAGTTGAACACTGGAAATGGTGACTCTGCTTTGTGGTGCTCTTGCTGTTTGGAGGATGCCATTTCCAGTTGACTGTTCTCTTGGTCAGCTCTCTCAAATAAACATCTTTGTTCAAGCAAGTTGACCTCATCTGAAGACAATGACTCAGAGATTACAGGAAGCTTTTCAGAGGGTAATTCAATATCTCTGACTGCTGTGCCAAAATCCTCACCATTGAAGAGGTTTTGTTGTTCATTTTCATCTCCTGGCTCCTCAATAAGGGAGTGAAAGGAGGTGTTTTTGGTCAGAGTAGGGGGCATGGCAAACTCATCCATAAGGAAAGAGATTTCCAGCTGGGAGTGATAAGCCACACAGACCATGAAGATAAGGATCTCCTTCACACGGGCCAGCTCGTACTCCGCAGCACCACACAACTTGATAGTGCAACCCAGGTGCTGGGGACACCCTTCAAAGAACATCAGGGTTTTTGTCTGATCTAGAATTAAAAAAAAACCAACACAGGAGTTAAGATGATAACTACAGATAACCTGCTCTTAGGTATCTCACACACTGAAGAGAGTGTAACAGACTGGTAGCACAATCCAGCTGCAGAAACTCACATAACTGTACTGAAATAGTTTATTTTTATAAGCAGAACAAGCATTTGCTGTAAAACATCTCCTGTTTGGTAGAGCAAGTCATCATAAAGTCCAAGTGAAGGCCACATGGAACACATTGGTCTAAACAGCGTATTCTAAGATCACTGCAGACTGCAGCAGTGAAGCAAAGAATTACTATCCTCTCAGGCACATTTGTGCATCCTTACAAGTCAAAAGCCTACAAGATTTTGAGTGCAATTTAAAGGATGGAAGTGGACCTGGAGAAGTGGAAGAGATGCAAAGATTGCATCTCCACAAAGATTTGCACCAAAAGTATTTATGTGTGCCAGCACCATTGGTAATCTGTGAAGCAGCATTTCTTCCTTACTTTGCAGACTTCCACAGCCTAAAAGAGGCTATAGAGAAAAACAAACACCTGATTTCTCAAAGGTGCACAATGACTGGACAAAGGGCATTGTGCAAAAATTGCCACAAGGCAAATTTTAATTTGATATGTTAAGGTTGGACCAGATGATCTTTCAAAGTCCCTTCCAACCCGGGCTGTTCTATGATTTTACGTTTCTACATATAAAAATTCTTTATGCTGAGGATGGTTAAGCAACTGAACAACTGTTCAGTTGAACAATCCAGACAGGCTATGAAATCTCCGTTCTGCAATATTTTCAACAGTTGGCTGACAAAGTCCTGATAAATCTGACTGCATTGGAAGGAATGTTTCCCATTTTGAACAGAAACTTAGACTAGACAGACTCCAGAGTGGTGGGAAGAGAAAAAACAGTTTGGAAGGAAGAAGCCAGCCTAATCAAAATCTAGTGTGTGTCATCTCAGTAAGATTGTGCTTTTGTGTTCAGTCAGTTCACTGTAGTTCCAAGATGTAACAAAACTACAGAAAAATGAGTAGGAAGGATATTTGATCACACAGGACATCCAACTGTTCAGATCTCGTTAAGAGGAGCAAAGCATTTATCCTTTCATACATACAAGCTAAGATACATGAAGCTTTACTCACCATTGGGCAACTGAAAAACTTGCATATAAAATTTATGACAGGTTCCCAAACGTGGTTTGGTCAACAGTTGATCCATTGACATCACTAAGTCTCCCTGGGTCATTCGACTTACCCGGTCTAACACTTGCTGTAAAAATTGAAAGAACATTAAGAATCTACAGTGCAAAAAGCACACTAGCATCTTTAGTTTGCTCTTAAAAAAAAACAACAAAGAAACAAAAAGCCAGTGTGATCCAGAAAACCTCTCACTGAGATGCAAACTCTGAGTTAAACCAAATCACACAAACACACCCACAATACACAAGAATCTTAGAAAAGCTGTTGGGTAAATATTTCTGGTGAGAGGTAAAGATTGTGCCCTTCCTTGAAGATATCTGGATCTGTTCAAGTGAAAAAAGTTCCAGGAGGTACAGTGCAGTCAGCATAGTGCTGCCTATCAGAAGTTCAGTCAACTCCCACAGCCACAACCTGTCTGTACCCTGCCTCACAGGTACAGGGAGGCTGAGGATCACTGAGGACCTATGCAGGATTTGCTACAAAGAAGAGTCAGAGTTAACTAGAACCAACCCAGGGTACAAGGACCTACACCATGCAACTACACAGCAGAGTAGCTGTGAAGAGCTAAGGAGAAGTTACTCTTTAGGTTTGCCTGTCTTGCCTTCTTGGAAGAGAAGTACCATTAAAAAAGAGCCCAGGTTTGGTTAGAGGAGAAAATAAGACAGCTCTTTGCTTTCTCCAGGGAGCTTGCTACAAGGAGAAATTACAGATATCTACCACAAGGCCCAGTCTGACTCTGGCAGGAAATGCTCACCGGCTTGACATTGATGACCAGAGTGATACCATGCTCTAAGAGCATGTCCTGGGCAATTCGAGACACAGTTTTCTCAACAAGGACCAAGTTGGGCCTGACATCAACTATCCGCTGTACATAGTTCTTCAAGAACTCTCTTTCCTGCAGACAAAGCACAGCAGTTAACTATTGCAAATCCATCTGAAAAAAACCACTTAAACGCTTAATATTACTTTCTCTCTCATTTATATACTGACCTTTCCTATAAATTAGGGAAACCAGCTATCCAGAACATATCATCAATTGTTCATTACACACATTTCCCCATTCCCACAGCACAACACCCAGTTTATCAGTAATATGTTATACACATGAATTGCACATAAGGATATAGTCCAATGACAGTCTGAAGTAAGAGACTTGCAGCAGAATCCAAATATATAAATGTACCTGACATCCTTACATGGAAAAAGGCTTTATGTCTGAAAGGTATGAGAGCATCCTAAATCAAAGCTGTTTGTAATATTACATACTCCGCCTTCAGATACATGCTAATGTTGAGTGCTGGCACTCAGAGACACTTCCATTCATGAAGAGTATGCCAGTGCTCTATACCTCTACACGTCTGTACAAAAGGCCTCAGTCCCCACTGTACTTGGGAACAGTGCTTCTGGAATGGGATCTCAAATGCTATGCACTGCAAAATTGCTCTTCTAATCATGACCACCTTCTGTTTTAATCTTACAATCCCCTCCTTCATTTTCATTACCATGCACAGAAAGAGAAAGCAGGGCTACAACTCTATCAGAACTAAAGGCCTACACTGCTAGAGGGAGGACATAGCTTCCCAAGCCAAGTATTCTCAATTGTGTTACCACAGCTCACATTAGTCAAATTTTAGAAGTTCTGTGCAAGAAAAAGATACCACAAAAACAGTTTGGCAGCTCCTCAGAACACCAGCATTCATTTTAGCATAGCAAAGATAAAGCTTTTGCTAGAAGCTAGCCTTTTTAATTGAACTAGTATTTCTGTAGTATTTTCTGTCCTATAGGACTTGAATGCAGGCACACAAACAGGTCTGAATGTTCCGACGCAGACACTGAAATAAGCACAGAGACCAGTGTTTAACAAGTATAACAGATATTTCTACCCCATTCAGATGATGGACAGGTCTCAGTTTAAGCTCTTATTAGAAAACAGCTCACTAGGTAGAGACAAGTTTTATTGGGAAAGCTTTCATATCTGTAACCCTAGCTATTAATCATCAAACTGAAATGGTCTCAAATGCATGCTAAGGAAATGGTCAAATACAGAAACAAACATCAGGCCCAAGCTCAGTAGGGCACCATGTACCCTGAAAACCAAGATTCTCATGCAGGAAGGCAGTGTGTTAAAGAAAAGGCCTATCCATTTCAAGAGTTTTCAAACTTAAAGCACCTCCCTGCTCACAGGGGCAGGGAACCTGTTACAAAGTGATATGTTGTAGTTCATCACTTCACTAGGTTGGTGGTTGTCCCATTTTTAAAAGCCTGACAAGAAATAACATGGCTACAACCTAACCCCCACTAACTTTCCTAGTATTTCTTCATGCACCTAAACCATATCCAGCTCTGACTTTCTAAATCATATGTTCTTTATACAGTCTATTATTAAAAACATGTTTTCTAAAACACTGTATTTAATTGTGAAGATTACAACAACGCTCTCAGTACAAGTAACTCGATGACAAAAACCCTTAGCACAAGACTACAAGCTTTTACTGTATTTACTGCAGTAGTTTTCTTAGCTACCTGCTAGAAGAGGAAATTTTTCTCTGTGCAATCCTAGTCACTTAACTTCACCTTACACACTGAAAAAAATCAGATGTGCACTGATAATCATTTTGTTTGAATCACAAGATCTCAGGTAATTTTAACCAAGAACAAAGGCATGCTCTCACCTGAAGTACTATAGGGTCTATGCAGGTAAACTTTGTTTCTTCTCGATAGAGGTACTCAATTGAGCACTTCAGCAGAAGAATTTTGGGATTTTTTAAGCAAGAGTTCATCTAAGAAAGACACAAAAATAGTTGAAACAAAAATACAAACACCTGGAAGGGGAAAAAGTATGCAAGAAAAAAAAAAAAAAAAGAGACAGACTTCCCATGTTTGATTCCCACACACTCTCCACCTCACCCCCCCAAAACATAAAAAAAAAAAGTGTTTCAACTATCTCCCCCACTGCAGACCCAACTAGACATTATTCCTTCTTATGGAGATGCTACATGGAGTTGTTGGGATTTCAGAGCTACTGTTCAGGAAGAGTGCAATGCTACAGTAACCTCCAAGAACTCCAAAGTGTTGATACACTCTGCAGCCTCCATCCAGATCACTTCTATCTTGACCTCCTGCCTTATTTACAGGCTCAGTTTACTATATTGTCGTAAGTTAGAGCCGCAAATGCCTTTTTCTGGCCAAAACTTGGGGTAATTATTAGATGCCTTCTGAGGTGGTAGGGGTGGAAAGGATGTTTTTCTATACATGCATGAGAAAAGCTTCTTCCCCTAGAATCTCTGTGCTGAAAGAAAACAGTTTGGGAAATAAATGCTTTAAATACCATTCCTGTTTAGTGTCTCAAACTAGGGAAAGCTTGCAAGCCTCCTGAGTGGAGAGAAAAGCTTCACAACACAAGAAGGAAATCACAGCACAATTGTTTCCTCAGCTACCACTACAGCCAGCACGTGATTACTGCACTACCTTTTTGTGTGCAACGTTCTTAGTGCAAACAAATCCATTCACCACCATGGAGTCAAATTTCTTTCCACCAGGGATCTAATAAAGCAAAAGAACATTTTTAGAACTATCATAATACATTTATATATATTTTTAGAACTGTCATACACTCCCCATAACTTCTAATGCAGTAAAAGTAATGCATAGAATACCTATTGTAGAAATGCAACATGCAGCTACACCCTCCATTATCTGATTAAAGATCATATACAATCATGCTGACATACAACTCTTCTCCTTTAAAGTCTGGCAAACTAAGAACACGAAAACAAGTGGAACTTAATTTCTGCAGGCCATGGGGAGTGTATACCTTTGCACATGCCATCTCCACTAACAACAAACAAGTTGTAACGAAAAGAAAGGGGGGGGGAAAGACCCCAAAACTAACAAAAACCCAAACAAACCTCTACCCACTATTTTAACACATCAAACACTTGACTGGTGTGCCTAGAGTCACATCCAAACACAGGAGTAATAAACAACATGGAACAAGTTTCTGTGTAACATGTTTCAGAGGACATTTCTGTTATCAGAATGTGAAAACAGCAGACAGCTATGAAGGGCTTTTACTTCTGAAGATCTGCTCTTTGAACTGGAGTTTCAGGAGAGGCGGCAACAACTGATGCTGCCTGAAGAGATGCTGCAGAGCTACCACCAGAAACATAAGGCTCTCCTCATTTCTTACATGGCTTTCAAACAAAAGAGGCCTCCTGAGGTAAATTTTGCCCAAGAAAAATAAGCCCAAGTCTGTGATCCTCAGTCACACTAGCTCCTTGGATGTTAGTTTCACATCAGCTGCTAAGAAGAAACTCTGCATGCCACAACTCCAGCCTTACAGTTCAACAATGTCAACACTTGTCTATCTGGCAGAACTGGATGCACCATAACAATTACGTTTTCCTCTTAAAGAAAGCCGTCGTACTTGGCATGGGAGGAGTTCAATCCTCCATAGCAGGTAGTTACAGGGCAATAGATTGCTACACAGAGTCCTGTGAGCTACTTATCCAGCACTCAATATGTCTCCAATCCAAGCACAAAACCACCAGAAACCAAAAAAGGAAGCAAGTCATTTCAGAGGTGTTGCACTTTGCTACATTCTGCAGCCTACAGCCTGAAAGAAGAGGTCAGCTCCAGGGCATTACTTTCACAGGATGCATTAGCTTTCACAGGAAAGAAAATTAGCTTTAAAAAAAAGAATAGCATTAGCTTTCACAGGATGCAAAATTCCTCCTGTGCAACCTTTTCTAGAACTCCACCTTATCTAAAGGCCATGTTGGCCAGTTACAGCACTGACAGTGCTGGGGGCACTCAGAAGGAGACTCTTCTGTTCAAACAAGGGGTGCTGCTGGCAGCTACATCATTTTGTTTCCTTACATGCACAGTCTGAAACTTACTTTTTTGATGTGAACAAACTGGCGGATATCCATGTCATCATCTCTGTTCTTGACATCAGGCCGTACAGTTTGAACTACCTGGCAGACCACAGGTACAATGATATCCCTCCAGGACAGAGACAGGGACTCATTGTACAGAAGCTGCTGAAGCAGTGCCATCATGTGGTTGTGATTAGCAGACCTGTAAAAAAGGCAAAACAAGTAGATTTCCTGTGAGAAAAAGTACAGATCAGTGATTAGTTGAAGTCACGTTTCAGAAGTAACTTTCTTAACATTTACAGTGCAGGAAGTCCTCTGAAGGAACAGCTGCCCAGAACATTCTACAGTCAATTCTGATCCTGTACTTCAGTATATAGAAATCATAGAGAAAAAAGCAATCAAAATATACTGTAAAAATGCTGCTCTCTTAAGGCAAATTAGTTCCTTATATTGTCCACTGTAGATCAAGTCTCACTGAAAGTTGGTGAAATAGAGAGGCTTTAGGAATTGTTACTCAAGATATGCAAATTCCTTTTTCTACATGTTTCTTACAGCAGCCTTTCCATGGCTTGTTTCTCCCCATTCTCTTCTCTCAGCAGATCCAGATTGCTGTGGTGCCAGCCTAGGGGCGTGAAAAACAGTTCTTTGGACTTCTCTTCCACCCTTCTGTTGAATAATGACTCTGCAAGAGACAAACAAACCTTGTTAATATAAAGTCACAGTTGAATACTTGTGTCTTTCAGAAAGGTTATTTTGAAAAAGGAAAGAATTTACAAAAACAAAAGTCTAAGCCTCTTGAAACACTGAGTTTGAGTTAGACATCATGGTAACATGATGCAGCATAGTGTTGAGTATAACAGTGGTGAGTGTACAAAGGAAAAGTGAGTTACTAAAATTCCTGTACTGCCACTACAGAGCAGACAGTTTTCTCTTCAGGAATTGAATTATTACCAAGTTTGTTAAGACAAGGGAAAGATTTAATATACCAGTTTTACCTATAAATAAGTAGCAAATTCTAAATACTCTGTATATTCATGATGCATAATAATGCCTTTTAGACTTAGAACATTGGTCAAAGGCACTAATTTGATCCACAAAAAACTGCTACTTTGAAAACATGTACTTTTAAGTGGCATTAAATGATCTACTTATTTCATTCAGGCTGCAGCACAACTATCAAAATTGTCTTGGTAAAGACCTTGTTTAGCACATCTCCCAAACATATTTTAAAGAAACGCTATGCTATCATTCACATGTCAGACTTTCAGACCTTTATGTGAACCTGATCCCACACACCACCTCTTTGCTGCTCAGGTGCAGAGGGAGCTGCCAGCAGGCTGGTTCATCTACCAGTATTTAATACCACAGAATACTCAAGGATCCTCTGTCAAGAAGTGGCACAAGCTTTTCAAAAGATCTCAGCACATCTTCTCACTTCCATCCACCTAGCAGTCATATACACAGCTATCTCTCCACTATGATAAGTGGGATGCCAATGCAGACTGTATTCACTGAATACAATTTTTAAATACTAAATGTCAGCATGAACTATAGTAATTTCTGGTTTTCGAAACAGAAAGCAGGTTTCAACAACATAAAACAGTCCTTACTTGGAGGGAGCTTACTGCTTTCATTCACTATATTGTGTGGTAAACTCCTCAAAACTGTTCTCTGTTTCACAGTACCAAGATTAGAGGTTATTTCAGCACAGTCTTCTGTGTTTTGAAAGAGTTACTAGGTTATTTTGTGCACAAGTATTTTAATCCTATAGAGGGATATTATAAACTTCCCTATTCTCATAATGGCTGACTATATTATAAGTCATGTATTCTAGAAGTGTGTAAGTTTTCATCAGCAAGTACGTAAGTCTTCAGAGTTCAAGCTTAAAACTCCTTAGAGTGCATGATACAACTGAAAAATCTTTATACAATAGTAATCTGAACTGGACTACTGAAAAAAACTCTTCAAAGACAACAACTGACTTCTTTCAGATGCTCCAAACCCAAAATTAGCTGTGTAGAAGTCATTGTTTTTTCCCCTTTCCTTTCTTCTGCAAAAGCTCAGTTAAACACTAAGCATCAGTTTACTTAGACTTTTTTTCTTGCTGCACAGACACTGGGGTTTCCCCCCCTTATTTCTTCCTCTTACGAGCTCACCAAAATCAATAGCATTAACTAGGAGAAAAAAAAAAAGCCCACAAGTGCAGCCGGCCATGATATTGGAAGGCACATGGGTTTTAAAAAAATCACAACTGCATTTAGTGGCCTTCCATTTCAGAAGGGGTACCAGTGGTAGTGGTGATGACTTGAAATCCAGAAAGCAGTACAATTAACCATATCACATCTTCATTCCCTTGCACAGAAAATTAAAATTGGTAGGCAGGGAAGTTGTGAACAGGCTTGCCACATTCATTTAAAAAAAAAAAAAAGTAAAAGCTTTTCTTTGAGTGCTTTTGAATGAAGAAATTTAAGTGAAAGAAATTTAAGCTTGAAAGTGCATTCAAAAAAGTAGAGTATAGTTTATATCTCAGTCTTGCCACAAGTAAGTTCATATTTGCTATCAAGTAAGTATTTCTAAGGGATGAATACCCTATTAAAAGAACACTGAGGAGTTTTCATCATTATATTAAAAATACAGAACAGCAATATTTGAAGGTTCTCCTTACCTTTAATAAAAGCATCACTTATAGAGAACATCTGCTGCCCTCCGTTTTCAGGATTCAAGTATTCTGAAAGAAGAGAAAAGAGGGAGATAGGCGGAGACAAAAAAAAAAGAGACAGGTTACACTGGTGTGCCCACATAATTACAACGTACACGCCCACACCAGAAGCAGCAGCATTACTCATCTAAGTATTTAGTCACCAATTTAGCAACAGCTTGATGAGTGGTCAAGACAAGAATATCTTCTCATTCTTGTTATATCAAAAAGTTCTAAGACAACAAGAAAATAATGCTTATTACTGCAAAGAAACAAAACAAACAAAGTAGACATGAGCAAAGACTGAACTAAGAGTTAAGAGTTTGCTTTTCCAATTGACCCACACCACACTTTTCTAGCTCTGAATACAGATGTGTTAGGCTGTGAATAGACTCCATGGGAATGTCCAGACAGGGAACAGACTCTCCTCACTCTGGTTTAAAAATGCAGCTTCAGAAGCCATCTTGCTCTCACACTCCAATAAAGTATCTCAGATTGAAGGAGAGATCAGCCACAAAATTTATCTTACACAGTGAAGGAAACAAAAGACAGCCTGTCTTTCAAGAGTCAGAAGTCTGAAGTCTAAAATAGTTTAAAGTGTTTTGAGGAATCCATGCTGACAGAGGTGGACTCCCAGCAGCAAAGGAAAACAAGAGTTATGTATCACTTTACATATGGGAAATAGGATGAAGCTCCATCTACTACACTTCATTTGCTTGCTAGAACTTGATATTTCTTGCAGACTGGCTAACTACAAAAAACTTGTTTTCTTCAGTGGCTATTAGCTTCTACAAAATGGGATTGTACAGCAGGAAAACAAGAGCAATAGCCTAACTGCTTATACAGCATGATGATCTAAAGTCCAAATCTAACCCTTTATCACTGTTCTGATAATGGTCTAGACCCACTGCCATAAAACAAGAGTGCAAAGTCAGGCAGCTTTCAGACACCAACAGAAAGCAACAGAAAGTTGACAAGACACAAGCAGTCACAAGTCTCTGAACAGCAGCACTCAGGAGATCCCTTACATGCAACCAGTCTAAAAATCTGAGCTTGTTTGCAGTTGTCCAGTTTGCAAACAGATACTCAATAGATGATCAATGTAATCAAAGAGAAGTTGCAAGCTTCCCTTGCAGCGTGATGGACATTTGCAGATTCCTTTCATCTCCTGCTTAGATTAAGAGTTTACAAGCAACCTACTGCTTGACAAAAGCTGGCTCACCCTCAGCATTCATTCACCCACAGCCCCACAGACTACCTAGAGAAAGTCATGTCATGCTGTACCTACACATCAGGATGTACACCAGCACCTTCATCCCTCTTCACCTTGCAAGAGCTTCGGGGCAGCAGCTCTTAGTCTAAGCACACTCAAATTAAGTCTGACATATCCCTGACTGGCATGGCCAAGGCAGGAGTTAAACCCAGCTGAAACTTGACCTTAGTTATGCTGTGGACAAAACAGGAACACTTCTCTTCAATACAGCTTCATCTCCTATAACTTTGCTTCCAATTGTGGCCCAGGGGAAGCTCCTGACAAGCTCTTCCTAGACCGGACAGATAACGCACTCATATGTGTGTTTGAGATGGTGAGAGTGGTTAACACGCACATTTCATAACTCACATCATCCCTACATGCATCATGCTCCACAGGGAGGAGGTTCCTGAAGCATATTTTGTAGCCTTGTCCACATGCAGTTAGCTATCAAGAAACTATCTTACAAGCTCCGCTGAACAGCTTTACCAAAGCAGAACAGAAAGAGAACAAATAATGCCACCCCAGAACATACAAATTCCTACGTCTGATATTCAAGGGTCTCATTGGAAGCAAATACCACAATGCACACAGAAATTCACAGATCTCCTCCAATGGAAACTAGCAGCTACAAATTTTATACACCTTACAGATTGCTCTGACTAAACATCAAAACATACTGGCCAGCAACCACTGCTCTTGCTCTAGATACACAAAGAAGGATGCATGCATCCACAGATATCCACTGAAAATTTCAAAAATAAGGTATACAAAAGGGCTCCTGGCAATGACACATTAAACCTTGGCAAGAAATAGTGGTAAGAAACTGTCATGATTACTCAGATCCTCTTCTCTTTCCTCCTCCTAGATAGATACAGACATCTAACTACACAAAATACCCGCTACCAGGATCAAGGATATCTGGCTGCAAGGACATTTAGAAAATAAAGTTTCCCATATTGATAACGGAATCTTCTTTAAAAACAGCAACTAAAACTCACACTTAAGTCAATCTCTTCTTCCAATTTAAATGCAGAAAGCAATCTTACTTTGTTTCCCATTTTGATACACATTAAGTACCACTATCCTTAGGTAGATGACACTACAAGTGAGTCACTATACTCACTTGTAAGACACTACAAGCCAGCTAACTTGGAGTCACTAGAATTTCCTGGAAACACACCAGACATTAGTCAGCCTCTAACATCACAAGTCCTGCCATTAGACTCACACTATATACAAACCACTCTTGTAAAACACAGCTTGTACATCACACACCATTGCTTCAAAGCAGCTGACCTCTGTGACTGCTGGAAATTGCATACCCCTTAATCATTTGAAGAAACCCACTAACTGCTTAGATCAAAGCTGACATGCACTTCTAGTGCTGATGTTTTGTTCTGTCAGTCTTCCGCCAGTGACTCTAATTTATGCAGCTGTGAGGAAACTGAGTTACTAGCCTCAGAAGAGATGTGATCTTCAGTTTTACTTCATTATTTCAAAGAAAAATAAGTCACTGTCATGCAGTCTAAGGACAAAAGACAATTCCAATGAAATCATACCACATACATGTGTCCATGACCCCTGACAGAAGCAAACACCATGTCACTGATTGATTACAGTACTCTCTTCTTAAAATACACGTCCCATTTTATAGAGAAGCTTAACTATCTACACTTGGCTGTCTAATCACTGAGATACTCTAACATTCTGGATGGCATCTTTTGTTGAATATAACCAGGGTAAATCAGGAACAAGGTGAAAGTCTTTGCACTCTGACTTCAATATTTCCAGAACAAAGTTTCAGAAGGCATTCATTTCACTACTCTAGCCACTGCAGCATGCACTGTAGGGTTTTGTCCCACCTAACTTCTGAAGGCCTTGAATAACAAACATCTAAGCACCTATGAAATTTCAGCTTCCCTATTGCCAACAAGTGTTTCTTGCTATCCAAGATGATGTAATTCATTTTAACTTATTGCTACTTGGTTAGGTCTTTCCTCTACAGACTGTCATGTCAGGAATCCAAAACAAAGATGTACAGCAGGACCTCTGTGTTTGCAGAGGATACATAATCTGCAAAAATCTGCAGGATAATACCTACCTCTTCACTGCACTTTAATGACTCACACCACCTCCACCCTAGCACAGTTCTGGACATACTACTGATACTTTCCCCTCAAGGGAAACCCATTGTATTAAAAAGGAATTGCTCCCAGTTTTCTGCTATGACTTACACTCCTACAGAATAACCTGGATAAAAGATCACACATTTCAGGAACAGATAACAAAAACCAGTCATGAGAGGTCCACCAAAGATAGCAGAGTGCTGCCAACATATATAATTCAAAGGCAGAAGTCTCTCTCCTTTCAATTCCCTCACCATTTGCCTTTTCTGATGATCTTCTTCGAGCTCTGTATCATCAAAATCTTTCCCACAAGATCCTCAGTTCTGGCTATGAGAAGCCTTAATTTGGTCAACAGTTTACGAGAGAGGTAGGCTCTCTTATGTTTCCCCTTCATCATGTACTGCTTTTTGTATAAGCAGATAAAGACAGGTAAATCTGAAACCAGGAATATCACTCCACAGGTCCTTTAACACTGGTCAGAGCCAAATTGACTACTGCCTGCTTTACTACCAACACACACTGATACATATAAACTTGCTACAGCTGTAAATTCAGAGTATACTGCAGCACACCTGGGCCTGTTTCCAGCCCACTTAATCCAGCATCCCTCCTTCCTAAAAGGAATTCATTGATATATTCTCCTTCTCCATACACTTCCTTCCCCACAGATGCATTAGCTTTTCATTTGATTAGAGCAAATTGAAAGGAACCAATAACTAGTGGGTGTCAGTAGTGCTGACAACCTGTCCCTACTGTTGAGTCATCTGATGACAACTCAGATTTCAAACCTTGCTCTGCTCATCTATTTGAGGGAAAAAGTAAGTAGTTAGATTTCCCTTCTTCGAGACATGTTTTTAGCAAATAACAAAAGGCGACTATTATAGGCAATGATAAATGACTCCTCTGGTTTGTCTCTCTCCCATGTCTAACATATTTTCAAAGTCACTTCACACTTTCAGAAAATGCAATCTGTAGGCAAGCATAAGGTAAGCCTTGTATTCTGATCCACAGCAACAAAGGAGATCTGTTAGACTTTACACAGGGATTAATTAATTAGAAGGAGTCCAAATTGTTTAACATTGGATCATCTTTTAATGTTGGAAATACTGAAGAGGTGAGGTGAAACAATAATTAAGAATATAATATAAGTCTACAAAGCTGATGTAACCTTCAGTAAGGAAGCAGAGCAAAGACATCAATTGCTACTCAGCATGTAAAACAACTAGAGTATACTAGATCCAAGCCAGCGGCGAGTCCTGATTTCAGTGAGTCCTTGTCCAATTTAGAGAATGCAGTTGTCAACAGGCAGGCCTGTTTTTTTTTCCATGAGGATTTTGCTTATAGTTAGTCTTCGATTTAGTACTTATTTAGAAGAAAAAACTTTCAAGTCTTCAACACTTGAGTATTTGATTTCTTCCTACTTCACTTAAGTAGATGTTCTTTTCTGAACAAATGTTACATATATGGATTAAGTTGCACCTTACTGCTCATCAGCAAGATTCTTCTTTCAACTGTAAGCTTATTAAGGTGCAATTAGAAGTCAGCACAGAGCTCTTCCAAGTTAACTTTGTGCATTTATTGTTTAAGGGTATTTTTCTTGCTGGCTTTTCCAGCTTAATCTAAACTGTAGAAACTAGTATCAAACCGGTTTACACACAGACTATTTTTCCACTCCACTTAGTCAAAAACTATGTATGTGGATCTGGCCTATTATATATAGGCAAGAGACTTTGCTTCAACTGCAAAGAGAAAGTCACAGGGGAAGTTACACACTCTGCAGAGAAGGTGTTTCAACAGGTCTACTGAGCCTCCTCAGAGGTGAGCTCATCAAAACTGCAAGCGAGTGCCAGCTAAATATCATGCTTCCCCCTCTGTAAGACAGCTACAAAAGTAGTGTCCAAATAGGTCAGTATTACAAGGGCCCAGCTCTCCATCATGTGCAACTCCAGCTGGTGACTACCTCATACCTTTTTGGTCAGCAGGGTGAGGGGACACATGTGGGTACTTGGAGTGCTTCTTGATATGGAAGTTCACGTTGTCCAGCTCCACGTTCAGGCTGATGGAGGCGGCTGAATCACTGTCCATTGTGGACTGGAAGCTGCTGACTGAAGTGCGCTTGCTAGGGCTGGCACTGTCTTTTAGTGTGGGGTAAGAGGGAAGATACAGGGAGGAGAAGGGTTCAAATGGGTATCATGAGGGTACCGGAGAGGAGAAAAATTGTCTTTAATACATAGAGACCAGTGTGCAATACTACAGGAATAAAGCATTTTCATAGTTCTAATCTTATCTTCTTGTGTGCATGGTGACATATTGGTCATTCTTTAGTGTATTACTATAGGGCCCAAATGAAGCAGAAGTCTGCCTGAGAAACAGAAGGCAGCAATTTACATGCTTCTCCTCCATTAGAAGTATGAAGCTTTACCAGTTCCACTAAATACAAAATACTGTATCCATCATAAGAAACAGGAGGACTAGCCAGGTTACAGTTTGCTTAGATCCTTACAGCACCAGCACGCACACGCACTCATGCACACACACACAAACACACACACATAAAGCAAGACATGGTTAAATTACTATGTACTGAAAGAAGGAGGATAACAGGGGAGAAGGCAGAGTGAGAACAAGACTCAGGTGAAACTCACTGGCTAAGTTATCCTCTCCTTCATCAGCAATTTGCTCTGTGTCACTGTCATCAAACTTGATGTCTTTGAACCAGGATGGCTCAGAGTGCCCCTCTACAGAGTTCACAGAGTCACTGTCTGGAGACGGCGTTTCCGAGAACTCTGTGCTCTAGAAGACAAGAAACAAAAAAGGTATTAAAGTGCAGCTCTGCTGAAATATTAAGCAGCCTTAGAAAGCAGCCTGCTACAAATGCAGATCAGACATTTTAAAAATCAGAGGATGCTCTCAATGGGCTGAGCCACGTTAGTCATAGAGCCATCCCCCTTGCCATGAAACAGGCACTCTTTGGGACAGGAGATAAGTATTTCTTTACACTTTCCACATGCTTAGTCTCTGCCTCCTCCCCACCAGTTGTGACTAAGTGGCATTGAAGAACAAGTTTAATCTACTGCATATCTTCTGTCACCACAGAAAATGTTATCTCCAACCAAGGTGGGTGATGACCACATCCTTTGCCCAGAAACCAGCACATGCAGCTTTTGGTGGAGGTTAATTCTAAGTTACTGGAGCAATTCTGTGACTGACAAAAGTAGCTCAAACAATCTAACTCAAGTCAGGCTCTAGCTGAGGCTAGTGTGTTAAAAAGAAAGCCTGGCTAGAGTGCCAGAGAACCTGGAGAGCATCTAGGCAGTTTCTGTCAGTCATCCCAATGTCTCCAGTCACATCAAGAGGAAGTTCCTCACTATCATTCCTTTGGCTACAGTGAGCACAGCAAGCAGCTGAGTCAACAACACTGTTTCTCCTGACTCTCATCCAGAAGAAAAGAGATCAGACAGTGCTCTCAGCTGAGGAGAACAAGAATTGGCTTTAAATCTTGAATAACATAAGCCCCTTAGTCATAAACAGGGATCCACAAGCAGCTGCTAGTTAAAGGACAAGATTTTACTAGTAAACTGAGGCAGTTAATTAGCTGAGATGCCAGACGAAGGCCAGCACAATCTCAATGAAGACCACGTGACTGCAGCCAAGAGCTGAAATGCATGGGGAAGACAAGATCCTAATCACTGCAAGCTTTCTGACTGAGGTCCATGGCACAGCTGAGCCACTCCTTATTGTGAGAAGCTGCAGAACATGGAAAAGACTCAACTGAATACTTTCAGGATCAGACAGACTACAGAGGTATCTTGCTCAAGTTAAAAAAAACCAATCCAGTCACTTAGGCCAGTGACTGCTCTTACGTCTAAGCAAGTATGACTGCAATGACATACAGCAGGATAGCACCTTTGGTCACTGGTTCCCTGCCTCCTCCTTAGCTAGGCAGTCTTATCTGGGGGGGACAGTAGAGGGGGACAATAGGCAAGACAAAAACGTCCTGCCAATCTTGCATCATGTGGCTAAGGTACTGAATTCTTTATTACTGCCACCACTGGAGATTAGAAGAAGGTTACCAAGACAATATATATAAGAAGATCCACTACTGTATATCTAAAAATATCCATCCTTTGTAAGTTTATTTTTAAAGAAGAAGTTTTGAAACAGAAGATCATGGTGCCTCAGTCATCAGTAATTGCACACAGATTCTAGATGCTGAACATGACAGCACAGCTGCCACAAGCACAGATTGTGCCATTCCAAGGCCTCTGTGGAAGAGGTCCACCATGAGAGGCACTGGCCCAGATTAAAGACCCTTTCCTCCACTTTAGGCAGCACTATGTGTAACAACTCATCCTCCAGAACAGCACCAAAGTTTTCTGGACAGATACAGGTTCCTCATGTTTTCAAACACTAAGGAAAAAACGGCCTGGACCCCAATTATCTGTACAGAGAATTCTGATTTAGAAAACATACAGCGGCTGCCAAGAACAGGATTAGAAAAGATTCTAGTCAGCAGCCAAACCCAGTAAGAACCATAGCTTTCCTACTCCTTTTACCTGTAATGGTCTGTAGAGAGCATACTCATCTCTGAAGAGCTGATCATGATGACTGACACATTCTAGCCAGCGTCCATCAACCAACGCTTGTCCTATTGCAATGGCTTGGACCCTGGAAGCATAAGAATAGACATGGCTTTCTAAGTCTTCTTTCTAAGTTTTCTAAATAAACACTGATTATGGTACAAGCATCCTACAGAAGGAAAGTCATTTACTATGCAGTATTTGACTCATCAGTATCCCATTGCCATGTCTGACCACACACTATTTAAAATATTGTGGAGAGGCAGCAGAGTGTACTAGTTCAAGTATGGAGCTGGATGAAGAGACTGACAGTACTCTGAACTCAGCTAAGGTGTCCAAGAGATGATTAAGACATACTCTTTGTGCTCTTCCAATATCGTTAACTTGAATTATACATACTGAGCATCTCTGCTGAGTGAGGGCTGTTGCTCTGCACTTAAGAACCATCTTTGTTTTATCCCCTTCTCGCATAGTTAAATACACCAGACTCTTTATACTCAATTACAAGGTTAAGAGCCTGCCAGGCCCACCAAAAAGTTAGCTATCAAACACTATTATTGATTTCTGGTCCCAGGGACAGTCTTGCCCTTTGGAGTATCAGTGAACATTTTGGGACGGTTTTTGTAATATATTCACTGTTCTCCGACTGTTTGAGTGATACTTGTCCCATAAGCTGCCTCCCACACCAGTTCCCAAATCAGATGGCCCCCTGTGTCCTGTTGTTTTGGGCCACATGGAGTCAGAATCCTACCTGCTTTGGTAGGCTTTAAAGAAGAGACCTGAATTTCCTGCATTTTTCTTATTTTTTCTGAATTTTCTCATCGCTCTGCAAAAGGGTCTATTTATCTCTGCAGTCTAAGGTAGCCTATAACAGCTAAAACTCACAACTTCCTGTCACAGAAACAGAAGACATCTGCCATCCTAAAGCATTAGGGTTACCTTGTAGTTATGTGCCCATTTCTGATGAGCCAGTTGACCAGCTCTTTTCCCACAATACAGTTGGGATGTGTCCGCAGCCAGTAGCGATGGTCCTGAAATTCCATCCCACTGTTGTGATGGCAGATTTTCTTCCACAGATCTTTCAGCTGGACTGAGTCCTGGACAAGGAGGTGTGCAAGTTACTTACTAGTCTGATCTCAGCACTAGTTTCAAGGGCATTAACCTGGGCCCTCAGATCCGCTTCTAGATCAAGAGCCCTCTACAAACAGGCATAGAATGTAAGCCATTCTGCACAACCTATGTGAAGGTGCAAACAGAAACAGCAAACAGACATGAGAACAGCTCCTTATATCCTTCCTTTATATAAAAAAAGTTGAGAACAAGGAAGAAACAAAGTGGGTACCCTCAGAGTTAAAGAGGGGTTTGTTTTTAATGTGGCAAGATTTTGTACTGCGTAAAACTTACTTATGTCCCCACTACTTCCCTCTTACACCCTATTCTTAAACTCAAGTGGTGTGTGCAAATATAGAGAACAATGAAAACTCATCCTTTGGAAGAAGATTTTTCTATATAATCTGTGCTCAACCTCATCTTTGTGCAGCATACTAGTCCATTACCAAGACCAGATATAAAGCAAGTACTTGGAACACCAACACACACAGCTATGTTCAAGTTCTGGGATATCACTACTTATAGAGGATTTTTTTAGTTGTTGTCCAGTATCAAGGTTTTTTTAGAGACTGCTAGCTTTAGCCATTAAGCAAAAACGGTATGTACTCCTTTCAACTCAGTTAACCAGTTTTGAGTCTGTGGATCTCCTCTCCTCACCACTTGGAACACTTCAGCCTACACCTTGAACTTATTTTCTGGCCTATTAAGCACATCCACCAACTGTTGTGTAGGCTATGCTCCATCCAAACCGAGCTGTCTCTCAGCACCCGGCCCCTTTTGCTTTCCCACATGCACTCTGGCATTGCAGAGCACAGTTCTTAGTTGCAGAGTAGAAACTGAGACTTGGGCTTATTTTGAGAGAGTAACAGAGCACCCCAAGGGGTGGAAAAGATACACTGCAGCTCACTTTCCCAAATGCCTCATTCTATTTTTGTGTAACTGAGGAACAAAACAAAACAAAGTTTAATTAAATTTTAACTGGTTTCAGCTTTCCAGTTAACTGCCAGACCCACATTATTGCACTTTCCCAAGGGTGCTCTGAGACTTAAGAGTTTTGCTCCACTTCTGTTACTGGACTGGCTTTCTGCTTTTATTTCCAGTAGTGGCTGTCCTGGGTATTATCCTAAAACCAATGCCAGCAGCTCCCTTTCCATACAAGGTATATAGTCAAATGGATCAGTAACAGAACATGTCACAGGATCACAAGACTTGATGCAACTAGGAATTCCACAGCTCAGCTGCCTTGTACTTTACCCTTAATACACATGGTAAATTCAGTAAACTGGACAACCTGGCACAACACAGCAAATCTTTTCAATTCAAGGATTTTGACCTCTAGTTCACAGATGTGCTTACCCCAGTGTACATCCATCTTTCCCTGTCTATTATATCATAAGCTAAGTTCATTAGTCTTCTGAATGGAGTATGTTAAGCATTAAATTAACTCCTGAGATAGACTCAGCTCCACTTGCTAAGGGCATTAAACAAACAGTGGGAATTCACAGAAAATCCTACCTTAATTGACAATGCATCTTCTGCTCTTACATGAACAGAAGCAATACTATCAGTCTTCTCCTTCCTCAAGGAAGGAGACAAAATAATAAACAACATGAAGCTGAAGTGCACTGGGACTTGATTATCTTGCTCCAAGATGCGCTCATAGCATTTTTAATTTAATTTTTCCTCCATTAACATACACACACAGGTCAGGGTGGTATAAAGATGTGCCTTAAAAGTGTTTCTCCCTCACATGGTTATCAATTTACAGAGCACCCTGGAAAGGAGTTGTGCAACTGAACAGGAACTAGTGTTTTTGCACCTTCAGGAATAGTTTTATGCATTTTCTAGACAAGAGGCAAATGCCAAGCAAAACAGAAATTAGCCTTCCTAATTTTAAATTGGCAACGAGGAGCTATCTTGAATCTTTTAACGTGTGAAAAAACACTCCCTTTCCTTCTCTGCATCTTTTTTGACTCATTTGTTGGAAATGCTTCCCCTTTCTCAAAGAAAAGAAACTCTGTTTTCTACTGAACATTGTACAGTAACTGCCACCTACAACACTGCTCTGTGGGGAGCAGATAATAGGATTACACAGAACACTGTTGCGCATTGATTTTTCTTCGAACAAGTGCGTCACTACAACCTTCTATAAAATGTTATATTTATTCTGCAAACAAGGGGAGGGGCTAAGTTATGTTTTGGCTCAATACGCTGTAACAGCTTTAACTCATTCCTCATGGTGTAACCATTTTGAAGCAGACATTTAAAGTTTCCAATTATGAGGCCTATGACAGGGAAAAAATGAACTTGGAGAAATACAGAATCCAGTAATTGTGTTACAGCTGCAACCATGACAGGTTTAACCCAGAAGAAGCTACCATACACCAAGTCCACACTGTGTAACACACTTCCCAAAACTAAAACTGTAAACACCTTTATGCAAACACCACATGAAACTAGGAATTGTTTCAGAAAGACAGAAGTATCCAAAGCAGCATCAATATTCTCCATCCCTGCACCACCTGGAGAAGGTGCCCAGGTACGAGTGCTCAGACAAAAGTCTTTAAAGGCAGCAAGATACTCCTGCTGCATGAAACAAGAAAGGCAAACTTCATTGCCTTTACAGAGCAAAACAAACATTAGTCTGAAAGGTACCAGAAGAATTTTGCGCTCATCTTCACTGGTCTCTGTCTTCACATGTGTGCGACTGGCCTGAGGGCTGACAGAAGTCTCATAGGCGGGCACCATTGGTGAACCTGATCGATCCAGTGACAGGTTAGTGATACTGGCTGATCTGTAGCAGAAGAGAGAATTGAAGTATAAGTGTTCAATGTGCGTTGCTTCACCACAGCAGGCATTGATCTTGTAAAATGCTAGAGAGGAATCTAAGCCTGTCACACTGTTCTCTCTCCTTAGTACAGACTTACTGCTTAAAGCTTCCTCCTCTGTCAAAGCAGAAGAAAGGATCCCTAGGGAATCAAGTGTATTGCTGTGGAACATCCAAGTTAAACAATAATTTTTTGTAAAGCTCTTTGTAGGAAGCAGTTAGAACTAAGTTTAGGCACAGCAATTCATGTATGTCTGCATTTGAATACACTGGGAAAGGGATGGGATGCTGGGTAATTAGAAGCTCCAGCAGTTTGGAGGTAAGACAGATGCCAGCAAGGGCACCCAACACCAGGATCCCTGTAACAGGGCACTGAGATTCTCTCTCTCCTCGAACCATTTAAAACTCCTCCTCAGCTCTTTGAAATATATGGCTGACAGCTTGCAGAGTCTGGAAGTGTGAGCACCTGTTGCACCCGGGATGGCTGAACTGTCTGCTGAAGCTGGAGGCCACTCCAGCTAGCAATTCTCTTTATACTGTGATATGGCACATCCACCTGATTTCAGCCCATCAGTTAGGAAATGCTGGCTATGCACTCCAGTACAAACACATCATTTTGCAATAACTATAGCAAAGCTACAAATGCAAACAGAAGTTCCAGATATCTTCTGCTCCAATATCCCATAACTAGATTACACCTCTGAATAACCAGAGTGCAACCTGTCATCACGCAGCAGCAAAAAGCATGCAGTGTAAGCTATTCATACTAACAGTGCTTCTAAGGAGTGAGGATGGAAAACACTTCTGCGTACAGCAACAGGGAAGCTCAAAATGACAATGCTGAACTGACTCAAGAGGCTTGCAGCATTCTCAGAGATGAGAACTATTATCAGACGCTAGTCTTTGGAATGAAACTCAGGTAACTTCACAGAGCTTGCCAACTGGCTAACAGGCACTCTGATTATTCCCAGGAATTCTCAATGGATGATGTGTCTGAGACCAGGCATGAAATAGCAATGCCATTCTATTCAGCTTTTGTACTGCATGGAAGTAGGTACTGAAGGTACAATAGTCTCAAAATCACTGCTTTTTCCTCCTCTGTCTTTTGAGGAGGAATACTGGGCTGATAAAGGGGTTTACTTAGGTCATTTTTAGTCATTTATGCAGAATCAAAGGAAACTATGTTTGCACTACAGCCATATACATCTAGGGGTGATAAGCCAAACCTTTCTGTCACATCAGGCATTCAAGGCAGGCTAAAACTCTGCCAGTTTCCTACTGTTCAGATGCTCTCAAGTTAAACAAAATTAGAGCTGGCAGAGTTATGCAGCTTAACAGAAAGCATTCTTATGTGGAAGATGAGACTGACATTAAAGTCTATCATTAAGCACTCCTCTCAGTTGCTTCACAAAAGCTACTTTAACTGTGCCACCTAACTGTACACAGCAGGGATTTTAAATTGGTGTAAAAGGGCATTAAGCAAGAGTTAGAAGTCAGACTTCGTATCGGTGTCTTTATCATCACCAATTATGTCCAGGACTTCACTGTATTTATCCCTTGCTCTGTTTTTAGAAAAGATTTTGCAATTAAAATCTCTAACCTTTAGAAGGACCTGAAAAGAAGAAGTTTGTATCCCTCCACTTGCAACATCTGACTGTTGTTCTTGGGTTTTTTTCCCCATAAATACTCAGTCTGAGAAAAAAACAACACATACCCCCTACTCACAGAGAAAACAACACTAAGTAACTTCTATCCCCATCTAAAGGCGCTCAACCTGCATCTTTTTTACTTCACCTCATCTAGAAAGAGGCATGGTCAAGCTTGCCTCAAAGAAACATCTATAGCTTCTTTGAGATGTAAAGGCTAGCATTGCTTAGCCTGAGGCCAATAGGTTTGTTTCCACAGGTTCAGAATTTTGACAGATAGCTTACACCTCATCATTACTTCTCAAATGCGAGTCCAAACAGGTAAGTACTATGGTGAGACCATGAATAGCCAGAGAGTTAAATTTTAACTTGAATGAACAGTTTGGGCTGCCAGGTCCAGCTTATAACCCTCCTACTACTGCATGTGTGAGCAAACAGCAAAGGCCTTTTAAAACAGACAACATCAAACAGGAAACAGGAGAGCACCCTCAAGGTTTCAGACATTTCCTGACGTCACTGCATTTATTTAGCATTGAACTTTTAACTCTGGACTCCTTGCCATGTTTTCCCAGAATTGATTAGTGGTACTAGTTTATTCACCAGTATTTTACTCCCCCTAGATGAGATCTTTGGTTCTCAGCTGCACAGTGTGCATCTCCTCCTAACTGTTCCCATCACACAGAAGATAAAGACTCCAAACAGTCCTTTCCCTGAAAGGCACACCCAGCATTCTCCTCAGCTGAGTTCCCAAGTCTTTGCTGGTCCTGCCAGATCCCTCCAAATTGCTAAACATTCTGAATTCTTGTAACACCAATGCAAAGAAGTCTCCTGACACCAACACTGAAATTTCTATTATCTTTTCTATTATCATTCCTCATATCCTTGCCTCACCTTTACTTCTCTAATTTAAGTATAATGGAATTATGTAACCAGAACCACAGCAGAAGCACTGTGAAGTGGAAAAAACTTGTTCTTCTAATGCCAGCCTATTTAGTCGGATTAAGCTCAAGCATTCACAATTTATACTAAAGCTTTCATGAACATTTCCAAGTTCATTCCAGCACTCTTGCATAAAGACCTATGATGGGACTGTAGCCTAAGGAAGCCTGAGAACTTAAACAAGATTAAACTTAACGGAAGAGCAGAGGGAGCAGATAGAGGAGAGGGGTGTGGAGGCACCCACAAAACAAATGAACACTACACCTCTGCTCCTCTGCAATCTCAGTCTCTGCCTCCCATTGCCAATCCTCCATTACTCCTTTTTCTTCATCTTCCTCAGAATTCTACCTTTGTCAGTCACTTCTTTCCCTTTCTGTCCTCTTCACCACTACCTCTATTTGACTGACTCAACAGCAAACTACAGGTTCCTCAAAAGTAGTACATTCATTAATACGAGTATGTACATAAATGGTCTTTCCTCATCATTACATATGGGTAACAGGGTGTCCCATTTTAGACACGAAACAGCAAGCCCCAAAATACAGGCTTTACAGTGAAGAGTGTGCTAAGAATGCATCCAGAATAGAAAATGATTAGTTATGATTAGTTTACCTGTTCCTAGCTGGTGACTTCCCTGCATCCTCCTGGACAGAGCCAAGGCGTGCAGACAACGTGGTAGTTGAAGAGTCTGGGTGAATCAAACTGCAAGAGAAAGGAGCATGTTACAGATGTTTGAGAGATTTGCCACACGCAGCAGCATCAGAACGGCTGGAATTAGAATACAGTTAATCATAATGTTACATCTCATTCACACCTACGATTGTTAAATCAATGAAGGAACAGTGAAATCTTTCCCCATCTGCAGGCCAATGATATCTGAAAGACAGTGCCCAAGGTCTTCTCCCTTCAGATTTAAGTCTTGCACAACACAGTATCATTCCAATTCTTTTCCTGCCTTCCTATATCCCTTTCTTACACATCCTCATTCCTTACACACTGCTATTCTATGCTTTGGAGGTAGAGGCATTGCCCTCAGCTCCTTGACATTTCATCTTTGCAATCCAAGCAGCGTTATCTATAGCTATTGCTAGACAGCTTTTACCAAGATGTCCTGACAATCTTCTGTAACTGTTTACCCTGATCACCTTTGCCCTCCTTTTCCTTCCACCTCAGGAGGAAGGAGAGCAGATGTGCTCAGATACCATCAATATAAACTCCTACTGGCAAAACTGTATCAGATATAAGCCACTACACTCCAACTGATACAGCCATACTGGCTGTGTTCTGGATGTAGACATGTTACTAGCATGATTAATGCTCTTCATGAAAAATGTACACAATACAACTGTACCTGAGTACACCACTCATACACTTTTAAATTACACACCCCTTCAAGTTAGTTAAAAGCAGGAGCTGATGCCTCTACATTCCAACTGCTCAAAGAGCAGAGCAACAAAAGACAAGTAAATACAGCACCACTTCCCTAAATGCTTTTCTCAGTGCCTTGCAGCATATGACAGCAGGGGAGGCAAGAGTCTTATCTCAGACACATTATTTTGGGAAAAGACTCAACAAGAAAGTTTTCTTCTGAAGAAAACTACTTCTCACACAGAAGCCACATATTAAAATCTTTTTTAAAAAAGCTTCCATTATGAAGGTGTGAGTTGCCACTTTGCTCTCTGGTGTCATTTAAGTTCAAAGTCTTGAGTTTAAACCTCTGAAGGTCAATCAGAAGCTTACCAAATGCAGTATTAAAAAGCACAGTAGCCCACTGAAAAGTTTTACACTTTAAGAGCAACAAGCACCAAAGAAAAATTTAATTCTCCTAAAGCAACAATAAACTACCTAACCTCAATCTCTCTTTCCCTTTCACATGCAAAAGCAGCCTGTGTTTACTCAGTGTCTCCCATTAAGACTAAGTGTTCCAGTACAGAAAGTGTTATCAGCCTTTCAAGAATAAGAAGTATTTTCCTTGAGTGCTACAAGCTGACCAAAATAAAGATATAAATACTTTCTTTACATGTTCATGTCTACAAGCTGTTGAATTGCCATAATAAAGATACTAACATCCGAGCACACAAACTTATTCCCTAACTCAAAATTTGGTAGTATTTAGCCCAAACATTGCAACATTGCTGCTTTACATGATGACATTAAACCAGAAGTACTCTCCTTTATTTAGGCCTAAAGCTGATTATTTAATTACTTCCATATAGGAGCACCATACTCTGAAAAGCAACATGCAAAGCAAGAGCGATGGCATTTTCTGAAGATGGTTGTTTTTGAGGTTTTTCTTTTAATACTATCAGAACCAGTAGAAGAAATCTGCTGAGAGAGGCACACATCACTAACATTACCCATCAGTTAAAGAGAGGCTCTGACTCAAGACTGCCCTCAGTAGTTTCACACCTGCCTGTTCTTCTGCTTTTTGGAAAGTTAGTACAAACACCACAACAGATTTTTTTTTCCTCCTTCCACATTAAATTACATGACGGTCCTCAGAAACTAACTTGCAGAGCACTTAAGAAGTGCAGTGTTCTTTTACTCGTCTTCCAAAAATAAAGATCCCTTAATTCAGGAGCAATAAAAATAAATACTTTGAAAGGAGATCACAGAACCTTTACAGCTGTCCTTTCAATCCCACTTTCTCTCTTATTTACGCAGACAGTATCTGTTATATTCTCACACTCAATCCAAAACCTGACAGGTTACTTTGTTACTTGTTTTGGTTACAGTGTTACTTTGACTTGCCTCTTGATACATTGGTGGTTCAATTTTTTTTGGTTTTGTCTTTTTAAACTCTGAAACTAAAAACCTGCTCTGTCACTGGTAGAGAATCACTGATTCAACAGGTTAAAGGAAGAACTGCAAATAATTTAGAACTCCACTAGAAAAGATTCCACATTTCAACTTGAAGAGAAGAATATTATAAGCAAGCACAGGATTAGATTCTTTTTACAGAAGCTATACTTCTAAGTTTCTTAGATGGAAACTATCAGCTTTTGTCTAGGCAGGTATCAGCCTGAAAACATAGTTAAGATTCTGGAGCTCAGCATGAAGCCATTCTAAAATTTTTACCTTTGCCATGTGAGATCCTCCTCCAGAAAGATGTTGCGGCTAGCTTTGCGGCTCCCAACTGGTGTGCGTGGCTCGCCAGGATCCAGCACTGACACAGAACATGCAGAATCTGACAGAGCATTTAAGTCCTCTCCAATGGAGTTACTGTCTGTGGAGTGCGCATAGCTTAAGGCTATTTTGCGGCAGTAGGTACAGGCTCGGAGATCCCCTACGGAAAGGAGAACCAGAAAGTGTAAGTGAACAGGAACAAACAGTACTCTGTTCCTGCTGGATCAGAGGTGTGTAGTGGTGGAAAAGGAGGATTTCCTGTTTCAAAACCTCTTTGCATGTTTAAGTCTAGTTCTCATATTCCCTTAAAGAGCAAAACTCCAGATAATTACACACACGGAAAATTTCTCCAAGTCAAATGATGCATAACACATGATTGGTAAGAGAAAGACAGGTTGCGGTGGCAAGGAAAGAGAGCACATGTGCACACTGAAATCATGGTACAACAATACCCAGCCAGATACGACATACCAGCTGATGTCCATCAAGAGTTTGGTAACTGGTATTTGAAAGAGTTTCTCTCAACCTCAATTAGAACACGTGGCTCATTACATTTTAAAACTAACATTACAAAGAGCAACTTTTACTTGAGCACACTTCTTGTAGTGAACATCCTTGTTAAATAGTTGATATATTTGTTTTGGCATCATGGACTTAGTGTTGGTAAAAGTAAACAAGCATGGCATAACTCACCACTGTGCATGAAGAAACTGGTAGAATCACTTCCTGTGATTCTTTTTGCTTACTCCTAAGCCCACTAGTCATATACAGCATTCTCTCGCAGAAGCCAGAATCTAAAATGCAGTAATCCAAACAAGGCTGAGCACACAGAGAATGTTTTGCTTCTCAACAGATAAACGCTACCTGTGTAGCCCATGAACTTTCCAGGGATTTCCTGATTGCAGCATCGACTACAGAAGATCTGCCCACAAAGTCGGCAGTGGTGTCTCCGCCGGAAGGTTGTGAATTTCTCACTGCAGTCATAGCATTCTTTGCACTGGCTGTCAGGCATCCAGTACTGCTTCAAGTCACTGTCCTGTAAGGGAAGGCAGGAGATAAATACTTTTTTTGTAAACAAAAAAAGCATGTTTAGATTCATGACTGCTTTGTAGACTGTACATATGAAAAGGACAGTTTCATATATTCAAATCTGTGTGTGCATACACTCTTCTGTATAAGCACACACATGCACAAAAAGCACTTTTTGTGTGGTTTTATAGGGGGCCAGAAGGCTGAGAGAGTTCTTAACTGTGAGAATAAATCTAGTGAGCCTTTGCCTTCTTGATCAAAGATAGAAGTAAAGCAGAGAAAAACTATCATGAGCTGTAGATAAAGGTCAAGAAGAAACAAACATATGAAGTACTGATTGCTCTTCCCTGCCTCTAGCACACGACAAGCTCTCAACCAGTACAGTTTAAAAAAAAAAAAAAAAGACAAACAAAACCCCACACATTAGTTGAAGCTGTTATCTAGGGGTAAATCAAGTTATCAGGAATTAACAGTGCAGGAAGATCACTTCAACAGCTAATACTGGGATGCACTTTGATAGAATTATAGATACATGTAAAAAGTTATGCTATATGATCAAACTCTTAAAAACCTCAGTAAACAGATATAAAAGTCTGTGTCCCAGATGGATGTTTCAAAATTCCAGGTTAACTACTATGTGAAGACAACTGTGGAATACACATACAGCAGATATGTTTTACTGATTTACAGATATGATATACTGATTTACAGCATGAGTGCAGCCACAAATTTTTTGTCTTGTTTTTAAGACTTGAAAATAAAGAGTTAAAACTTCAATTTGGTGTTGTACCTATAAAAGACCAAGACAAATCTCTCAATTATGATTCTGACCACACCAGCTACAATAACCATGGATTAAGACAACTGCTAACGGTCATGTGACAGCTCTGACTGAAACACTCTTTGCTAGAGTTCAGTTCTGGCAATAAACCCTTTCAGAGGGACTGAATGCTCTGGAGCTTTATAGGAAGAGAAAGTGCCAAAAGAATTTTCTCAAAATAACTTGAGGAGTGAATAAACACAAAGAAGAAAGGTGAGTCGTATTCTGAATTTCACATAACCAAAAAAAAGCATTCTCTGAACTGGGGTTTATTTCTGGATGTTCAAAGTGAAGTTTGACATAGCTGCTATACCAATTTTGAGACCAAAACAGCTATGATCAACCAGGCAACAATTTCCTGCTGTCCTAACCCAAGAAAATTCAAACAGAAAGAGGCCAAAGTCTGCCCAAGGCAGTCTAATGTTCAAGGAAGTCTAGAAATTTTTAAGACAAACATTAAGCTTCAAGCAGGGAAAGATGCAGTGAAGAGCTTTGCCAAGGAACTGCTGCAAAACTACAGGGAATGCTGATTAACAGGTTTTACTGCAGCTCTGCATGATAAACCAAGTCACTGGTTCTGCCACATAGAGAGTGGCTGTTCCAAGCAGCAGTGTCTCTGCCCCATTTGCACATGACCAAGTGTTTAGAAACCCGGCCACTGCTGGTGACAGAAGTCTGAACAGACACTCAGAACAGAAGTCTGGCCCCATTAGCAGTACAGGTTGATTAAAGCAGCACCTTCCAGGACCTGACACGTGCTTTCTACAACAGTAAAGAGTCTACAACAGTCTCTGCTCTGTAGAGACAGACTAACTCCATAGTAAGAAGAAACTGTTGCCTGGAATGACTCCAGCTAGACATGGCTGCAGTCAAGGGCAGTGATACATTACCATTTGTACAGAAGTCAGCATGTCAACAAGCAACATAACATTTTCAGAGAAAGATCCAGACATATTCATTTACTGCTGTATCCTGTCTGATTGAGCACTTCTTCAGTGGCTTCAAAGATGTGCAAACATCTCCAGGGCCTTCAGAAGCTGCCACAAACTGAAATATTAGTAGGGGCCACACTCAATGCCCTCCTTACTGCAATGAAAGGCTTTTGTTTCACCCTCAAAAATACCACACTTTCTACCCAGGCAAGAATAGCACTGGAAACCTATGTGAGTTTACTCAAAGTCCACCTGTAAAAGCTAACAAGCCAAAAGCCTTTTTCCTCTTTATTCAGTTTAATTAAATGTACTTTTGCCTTTCGTGTCTTGCTCCCAGACACAGCTATTTACATCATCACTCAAAAATAGCTGTGACTTCTTTTCTCAACTAGATCCTTCTCTTAAAGGCATGGTTCAACACAGCAGAGAGAGATGAAATCTGGTAGCAACAACTAGACCCTTATCCACCTGAATCAAAACTGATTAACAGGACAAGCCTTTCAAGCAAACATTGCTGACCAATCATTACCACAGTAAGTAACAGATTCAATTAACCCTCAGAATTCTCATTACTCTTTGTGACAGTCAATGTGTTTCACCTGCCCATGGTTAGCCTTCAAGGGGGAAAATCATCAGGTAATACCAGGTTAGGTAATACAGAAGTAGGAAGGAGTTTAAAATGAGAGTATCTGGTCCAAGTCCAAGAAGCTGAGCAACTGCAATGTTTCTCTCACACAAGACAACAGATGTTTGACATGTCACAAGTCAGCATCAACTTAGATTGTTTCCCCTGCATTCACACAATGATTTTTCAGTCTAAAATCAGACTTTTCAGTTAAAAATCCCCATGATGTATCTAAAATGAAACTCAGAGAAGCCCAGTAAACAGTTCACTTTCTAGATAGTTTGGCGTACAAATCCCTCAGAAGTACCTGGCTCTTCCCCTCCATTATTTCTTTGAGGCGCTTTAAAACGGTGCTGAGGCTTCTTAACTGAACTGCAGTTCGAGGATCATGACCTCCAAGAGGTGGTTCTACTTTCCTTCGATTGTCTGGAAGGGAAGGGAGAGTAGTATTCATTTCTTCCATGATACATCAACATTCACATCACAACGCAAAAACCCAACGGAGGGAGAAATGTTTACATATGTATGCACATTACAAAGTTACAGCGTGTATCACTTCTTGCCCTTGTAGTCTTCTCCCCCAGAAGGAGCTCCTCATGCCAGGTAGCTTGCTTTGACTGACATTTTAAATACTGTCCTCTGAATTTAAAAGAGCAAATTTAAGCCCTCTGAGAATAAAAACATATTTTAAAGAAGTTATTTTCAACCTACGGTATGAACCTTGTAATAATCTTTTAGAAAGCACTGAAGTGTCATTTTAGAATGCCCTCTAGGATATTAATACTTACAAAATAATTGCAACAATATTCCCAATCATTCTAGGACTGGTATAAGTCAATGCCTTAACCTGAACTTATTTATAAATGATTACAGCAAGTGTCATGAGTCAATTGATCAGTTTCTATTAAAAACAGTAGCTAAGAATAAAATACATCTAGAAGTTCACATTTTTAGGGTTTTTTTTTGTTTTCTTATATTCTAAGAAAAAAAGCCAAGTTGTTAAGAACTTATACAGTCATTCTTCAAATGAAGCAAAGAAACTCCTGAATAAAAAGGTAATGCAGTTAATTTATTTCCTATAAATTGTTAGGTTCCTTTCAAGCATTGTTGTACAAGTTATAAATAGGATCCTTCTCCCCAGAAAGGTACACAAACAGTGCCGTATCTTTCTGGACATTTAAACATTTTCAGAGTCACTTATCTACATAAGCAACTTTTCTGAATAAAGTTTCTTACCAGCTTCACTGCTCTCCATTTGACTAGCATTTTATTTTGATTCCACCTAGCACAGGAAAAACAGACATGGCTGCTTTCTGTTTACTGCTCCAGATATCACTGATGTCAGCGGGAATGCTGAGAGTGTGAGCAGACTCGTGTTAACTGTTGCCGTGCAGTAACAACAAGGCTACTCCTTTCCATGAAGATCAAAACCCTTCGAGTAATGAAACCCTTAGAGGACTGTGACTAAAACTGTGGGATGCCACACCTCCTCTTCTGGTTCTTAGTAGATATTTTTAGTTAATCAGACCACATATAGCTGCTTAATGACCAATGTACAACAAAGAATCTTTAACAGGAGATGATTTTAAAGAAATTCTAGAGTGCTTAAACCCAGTTCTGTGGCTAGCCACTTGGAATTTACTTTTTCCATAAAATCGAATAAATACACTTTCGGACAGTACCGAGTTGAATATTTTAGGGTAATTAAAGGGACTTTAATATTTCAAGAAAACATTGATAATACCATAGAAAGCTTTGGCTCCTTCTTACTTCTGTCACATAATCTATGCTGCATTTACATCCTAGACTTTCCTGCCATAACTTTTGATTCAAGACTATCTTCTTTCCAGAAACATTGCTTCCAATTTAAAAAAATTACTATCAGACCTCCAGCCTAACTACTTTAAAATCTTGTCAGGCAAGTGACTCCCAAAATACAAACATACACAGCACTGAGGAAAGGCCACAGGTAACTCCACACTGGTTCTTTTGTTAAACGCCCTTTTCTGTGTAACATAAAACAATTATCAAAAGTATGTCACCTACATCAGAAAAAGCAGGCCATCAGCATGCCCACATAGCTAACCTGTTAATACTAGAGAAGCTGACCAATTTCCAGATTAATATTCAGTGGACTCGTTTCCTTTTCAATCATGTGATTTCTCCCTTTCTAGGAGAAATGTAAGTTATCGTTCCTGCAGTACAGGGCACACTGTGTCTAAATCACCAGCCCTACAAAAGAATTCACATGTAACAGTCTTAGGTTAACTCTTACTCCTGATCCAAATTTCATCAATATAAATACCACAGCCATTTTCTCAGTTAATGCATGCATGATTTACAGATGTGTCTGTTTTCAGCATTGTAGCTGTTATTTCCTTATTTCACCATTAAATCTGCAAAACTTGTGTTCCCTTCCACAAACATGGAAACTAAAAGAGTATTTTTCTTGCTTTGCCCATATCATTTTCCCAAATGCCACCAGCTGCAACTCCGAAGAGATTTTTTTTTTTTATTGCATCTTCTTCTGATTTAACATCAAGAGGGTTGACCACACACATAAGTACTAGTCACATTTTCATTGCTCCTGAAACAGCCAATATGCTACTAAAAAAACCAAACAACAAAACAACAAACATCACAAAAGAACCACCAAACTAAAAACCCACACACACCTCACCAGCCATAATTAAAATTACACACAAGAAATTAGGTTTTTAAAATTAAATTAAAATTTATTTAAGTGTTATTCAATCTTTTATGACAACCAAATAATTCCAGAAATTTTTGCTTGTTATTGTCCAAACAGCACAAAAACAACTACAGGAAGTGATGACAGCTTCCTCATGGTTTTGATATATAGAGTTCTTATACCTTCTCAGTCCACAACTCTATCTTCATCCATTCACTCTTCTTCGCTAGCCAAATGCACGTACAAGACAGTCATTTTACACTTGATATCAATTTTGCATTTAACAAACAAAAGCCAGCTGCATCTCAGCCCTTCAATGTAACACACCAGCGTGGGTGTGGAACACATCTTTCCAGGACAACCAGTTCATGCAGCAATTGTGTTTTTCCTATCCATTCCCTTTCCATCTATATGTCCACTGAACAAAACTTCAAAATACCAGAGGAACTCCATCTGAATTTCCAATTTAGTAAACTCTTTATCCTTCTTAAGCTAGAAATTAACTCCTATAGATCAAAAAAACCCACTAAACTCATATTTCAACAGTAACCCTCATCCTTCATATGTATTCATGGCTGCTAATTCTTGGCAAAATCTATACAACCTCTGACATATTATGTTTTTCTCCTCCTTTTCCTACTCTCCCCACCTGAACTGTGATCACTGAGAAGGAACCTGCAATACCATTCCAGCTACGATTACTCAGTACACTCTGCTGAGTTCAGGCTACAGAAAGATTTGCTCAGTGCAATTGTTCTGCATCATCAATTACTAAATCACCAGAATATATTTTTCCAGAGTTTTTCATGACCCTATGTATTTTAGCATTCATTTTACAGTGCATGACAAGTCAAAAACACTATAAGAACTACTTTGTTGCAACTTTAATGGTAGTTTCAGTTGACCTTATGGTAACACAAGAGGTACAACAGCAAGTTTCACACATTTTCAACAATAAACAAATACCCCCATCAGGGATACCACAGTTTTGCTAATACAAATCAATATTAATTACTTTGTAGTTATTCACTGCCAAAGCATATAATTTCATATTCAAATTCACTATCACAGTTCAAACATCACGTCTATACAAAGTACTGACATGAAAGTACAAAAGCTGTCCTTAACTTCATTTTACAACATGCACTTTCATTTTCCAAAACCTTTTTCAATAGAAAAGAAGCTCTGGTAATAAGTCATGTCCTTTACGATTCCCAGTAACCAGCACATGATTTCCTCAGGCCTTCTTCCCCCTCATATGATCACTGGCCTTTCCTTACTCTGACTAAGCTCCTTTGCCATTCCTCATTACTGCCAGTCTGTTACAATTGTCTAGCATTAACAGCATTACCAGGCATGACAGGGTAATAAGCTGAAAGTGCTTTCACTACCAATGCTACCTCTCCAATTGGTCAGCACTTCCAGTTCTCCTTAAACTGCATCTGCAGGCTGTGACATTATCTCAGTACAAGACTATTTTGATTAATTCCAGCACCTGGAAAGGACTCAGGTGACAGCACACGTGCGCATGCGCACACACACACAGAGTCCAGTACAACCAGCTGGGCCCACTGCCTCTGTAGAAGTGACACCGGCTTCCCAGCACCCTACTCCAGCACATGAGGATGCAACAGATCACCCAAGAGGGAGGTCACAGAAGCTAATGCAGAGTCTCAGCACTGGTCCTTCAGCCGTACAACCCAGAAAGCACCTCTGATGTAAGCCAGGCACATCCAGCTGCTATTTTCACAAAAATCAGTAAGACGTTATAACAACGTTTTCGTATAAGCAGTCCTGAAGGGAAGCACACAACTGAAATCCTACTTCTTTGATGCTAGACGGCTTCCCACAAAAGCCATCATCCTTCCATGTTGTCTGCACTTGCAGCTGTGAGCCAGCACAGTCCCTGAGCAATGAGAATATCTGCTGTGCAGACAGGGCAAGTTAATGGACAGACAAGGGGTAGCACTCAGCATCTTCAGGAGCTATTTCATTCAATCGCTGTTTAGAGGCACCAGCAGCCTTTTATTTAGTTATTTGTTTATTTATTTATTCCTTTTTGTTTACTTAAGCTTAGCATGATACTTACAACTCAAGTAGGGTAGAGAGACCTTTGTGAAGGACTTACACATTTTCCTGCCTACACCTGCCAATGTTAAGAAGTAGCTGAGTAATGGCCAAGCCTGGAGAGACATTTACAGGCCTGCAGACACAAGGTTACAAGAAACCTCAACTATATTAAACACATCACTGTCACTGAACTGAGCGGGTGAACTGACCTACCTATACAGGTGTTTATGTAAATCACATAACTTCTTTTCATACTTTCCATTCTTTAGCTATGAGAACAATTTCTAAGATTATTTGTGCAGCCCAGCATCAGCTGCAATGGCAGAAATATAATTCTCTTCTGCTTCATGTTCAGAACTCTTGCTGATTATTCAGCACCTTTTAAGACAAAAGAAGGCATGAAAATCCATTTTCTAGTTTGCTTCAAAAAAAAAAAAAAGCAACACCTGATTTTTGGAGAGGGAAGATGCAAGTATTTTTCCCCTCCTAAAATACAGTGAGATGACCTGAAACCCCCCCCCCCACTTGAAACCTCCTCACTAATCCAGTACACTTTTACTTGCACTACACAGAATTCATGTTTCTTACAGCACCAAGGTTATTCGGTGGAAGACACTCAACAGTGAGTCAAGGCCACTCAACACCCAATATCACAAAAATCTCTTCAAAAAAAGCCAGCAATTCCTGCTTGGTCTAACTTTACTTCTTTCCAGGCTGATTCATCATCCCATTTTTCTACGCATACTTTCATCCAAACCCAGGGACATGAATGGAGGTTCTGAAAAGGAGTTGGAATAATGCAGAAACAGATCCTTCCTGACACCTTAGTCTCATTTTCCTGACTGTCTCCTACCAATGGAAGTCAAACAGCAAAGTTATTTCTGCCTTCTGAGTACCATACAACCTACCTCATCTAAACATTTCTAACCTGTAATTGTAACCAGGTAATTTCCAAGTGATTTACAAGAGAGTTAACTAAGAATGAAGTAAAGCAAATTGTTAAATCAGCCAAGAGCACACTGCTGTACCTGGGGCATTTGAGAAAAAGCTTTAAAATAATTTAGAAAAACCCCACACCACCAAGCACCACACTTTAATAGGTTTGTTGTGACAGATACAACTGAATAGTACAAACAGTACTAGAGAACAAGGAGGAAGATGCTGATGTTCAGCTAAGACAGCATGCAAATGACTCACATAAAAATGCTAGTTATCTGTACTGGACTTCTGCTTGGTTACCAAGACTAGATATCTTTCTAAAAATCCCATACACATTAACAACATTTAAGATCTTGTTTGTTTTTACTAGGTACCATAGTCTTGGAAATACTGTCTTGCACAGAATTTTAACCCAGCTTAGCTGTTTGCTCAAGGCTATTACAAACAGCCAACAGTAACCAGGCAGATCTCAAGAGAGATCCCCGCAATCTACTTACTAGATTTTACAGATCTTCATAAAGCCATTGCACAGTCACACCTTTGAATTCACATTCTATTTCCCTTCCTGCTAAGAGAGATTCAGTATGGCATCTGGCAATAGTTCCAAGCTTAGGAATAAAAAAAAATAGGTTTAGACACAAGTTTCTATTCAATTCTCCTCAAAACAGCTACAAGCAAAAACCTGCATTTATAACTCCCTTGAAGACACAAACATCAATGCCATTCAGACTAAGCTCTGAAGTTATAGCTTGCATGTGGCTGTTAAGCAACTAAATTCTCTCAACAAAGCAGAAATTTTCAGGATCAAGGTTCAAGTGACTTTAAGACATTGGATGTGTTTTGGCAGCCTCTTTTGTTCCAGACTGTTCTGTAATTGAAACAGCAGAGCCCCAACAACAATGTCCTGCTGGAAGGAGGGAACATGCTTTTGAGGTTAAAGTGCAAGCTCACTAACAGAAGCAGTATAGCCTGATACCAAATTCTGCTATCAATCCAGATAGTCAATGAACCTTTGTTCACCTCCTTCCACCTCACTCTGAAGCATCCCAGACTGGCTAGTACAACATGCCCTTGTAGCACAAAGAGCTGAAATTACCCAGGCCTGTAGAAGATCTTCTTTGCAGTTCACCAGGCAGTTGCTTTTTGTAAGGAACTGGTGACCTCAGAGACTGAGCCCTGGTAGGATGCTGAGGACTGGACCAGCCACCACTCAACACTTGTGGATCACTCTGTCCTGCCTCCACTCTCTCCGCCGGGCATGAAAGCCGGCCATCATCTGGAATTGACAAAAAGCAAAAAACACACTGCTCAGACATGATGAAGAAAACCAGTAGTGCACGCAAAACTAAAGGTAAAATACTCTCATAAATAGCTCACTTGGATCATGATTACACATAGCAAAAGACATGAATTTTTAGTCTGAAAAGTACCATATGAAACAGAAACAGGCCAGTACGCAGAACCTATCTGTCAAGGCTCAGGCTGTTTCAGAAACATCCCTAATGTGAAAAGTGTCTTTTAAAAAAAACTAGAAGGAAAACGGGAAGCATGAATTATTCTTGCTATACGGAATAGCTACACTCAGTTATCAGCTTCTGCCCTGAAAAGAGTTTTTCAGTTACGTTAGAAGCCAGTACCAAGGTCACAATAAAGTTACCGTAGTCTTTTGTCAGAAAATCAAGTATAGACAGGTTCTCACTGATTCCAGCAACATGCCCATTTCATGTGCTGTTTCAGGGTTGTTTTCCCATTCTTTCAACACAATACTTTGCTGACTCCAGCTACATTTGTCAGAGAAAAACAACTGAAGCAAATATTGACCACATGTTATGTTACTTTCAAGAAATTAATGACAGGTGATATTCTACTATGCAAACTAATAGCAGTCATATCAAGTAATTATTTTTCATTCTGCCTAAGAAAAGCCTGAACAGATCAGTCTGCTTATGCAAAAAGCTATCTTGGCCCTTTTTCCCTAGCCCAAACATTGCAGAAGTATACTTAGCAGAGCAGGATAAAGAACAGACTAAACAAAAGTTCAGCAAACACCAGTTTGCTATCTCCAGCAGAGATACACACAGTTTTTGTACAAAACCAAAGTGCACTCATTCACCACTCTTCACAGTATACTTCTTTGAAACAAAAAAGAAAAACATAGTTCTTTAAGGGCTTGACTACTGAGAATACAAGTGTTTCATGGTACATGTAGCACAAAGACCAAAATCAAGTAATACTTTTTAATACACAAAACTTTCACAACATTTCAGACCTCTTGATGGGAAACACCTAAGCCATGCAAATTAAGCATGGACTTCCTGTAAATACCCTGCTTTATTGTAGCTCAGCTGCGACCCAACTAAAGGTATAAGATGCACAGGAAGGTGTGGAGTGGAGGAAGCCTGGAGTAAGAACTTGCATTGGAAGGACAGGCACACATTTTGCTTATATAGGCAGGCAGATGGTAACTCCTGCTTTGAGCCCAAAAAACTTCATAATGGCAAAGGAAATCCAGACGCTCAGCTAAGAAGCTATACAATATTATCTGTCAACTGGTTTGTGTCTGACCTTCACAGGCAGCCACAGATTTCTAGCTGCAAGATGCTGGCTATCTTCTCCCACAGCCAAGCTCTACTATGTCACCCAAAAGCAAGATGCAACGTTCCTCAAAAAAGAACTGACTCGCCATCCATTTGGCCAGCTGTCTGACATTATGCTCTTATATCGAAGTGTTTTTACACATTTATGTGGCAGCAGAGGGCATCAATAAAACAGACAGCATGCACAATCCATGCACACACATTCCCACAAGCACTTACCTTTGCTGAAACGGAAAAGATTTACAAAAGAGCTGTAGGCTGATTTAAAAGGAGGCTCATCCTGGTCAGGAGTCAGGGGTTTGAAGTGAGTGAGATGAGATGGACTACTAGGAGAATGAGGTAGATCACTGGTAGAGTCCAGCGTTGGAGATCGTTTGTCATCTGCGGCCATTTCACGTGACCTGGAAAGAGTTCAGCAACATGCGTTATATATATATATAGTGATGAAACAGAACATCTTCAGTCAACCTACCATAGATATCTGCTATTAGCACAGGCCAAGAGTGTCAGAGGTAGGAGTCCATGACCCCTGCCTAATCACTGGCAAGAGATCAGCATCTCTGCAGAGGGAAATTCAGAACTCCTAGTTAAACATCTAGAGCAAAAGAAGTACATAAACAGTCACTGTACTATACTACACAACACTCCGGTTGCTGTCTTATGGGAACCTGAAGTTTTCAGAGACTCTGCATGTGTATCACAAAGTTTTAATTTCAGCTCAAGAGAAAAGCTGTCACTGCTGTGACTTCTGCAGTCCTTGTAACATGGAAACTGAAGACAGGTACACCTGAGCAAGCACAAGACATACTCCCTATCTGGCCAGGTTAAGTTCAGAATGAGAAATAGAATGAACTGCAAACAAAAGCAGGACTGAAAGATTAGGTCTGGTGGCACACGACTTCCTTCCTCTCCACACTACAACACAGAGCTTTGTGCAAGTTACAAGGGAAGCAACCCAAACTGTGGGTTTTTTGTTGTCATATCTCGCACCTCTAAACTTCCTTGTTTTCAAGAGTAGCTACACTAAGGCAAAAACAAACAAAAAAAACCAAATTACACTCTATATCAGGGGAAGACATACTTGTTAAATCTACTTGCTGTGTATCAAAGCCTTCATACCGCCAAGATTCATACTTTCCCACAGCATATATTCCTTAACCTCAATACAAACTTGATTTCTTCCACTTGGCCTCACTTAAGCCTGCATTTCTGGCTTGCTAGGCTCAAGTCCTTACTACCTTCATCTCTGTTTAAGCAAGCCTTAGTGAAACGTTAGGCAGAGCAGGAGTCTGCGAGTGAAGGCTAACTTTTACCCCTGCCAAGAATCAAAATCCTGTACAAGTCTACTTCCTGCTTAGCAGCTGATACATGCTTCTTTATGAAATACCAGTTTCCAGATCTGCTCCCTAGAAACTACAAGCGTATTTTGCTGACTAGAACATTTTCTTCCAAGTTCCAAGAAGCCACACTAAAAATCTATGCAGTCCAGAGAAAACCCACATGATTGACAAGTGACACTGAAAGTGCTCTCAAGCTGCATGCAGCTCATGTGGCAAGGTTTGACCACTCCTACAACTAATGCACAGAAGATGGTAACTGCAAGTCAATCATATGACTTCTCAGTGGACTTCTGCTTGTTGCTCTGTATAGTAAGCACCTTTAGCTCAGAGTTTCTCCTGATATCCACATATCCTTGAGAAAGAAAACAAAGATACTTCAATCAAAGTTTCAAGAGAACCTTTGGCCAGGTGTTTTACGCAAGGTTGAGCCTCAGCCTGGAATGCTTCCACATCCTCCGTCCCTGCAAGTCACGGTATTTTTTGCTGTTGTGTATTTCAGTGATATAATTCAAACAACAGATGATTTGAACATGCTTAAACACCAAAGTTCATGGAAAATGCCTTCAAGAGCATATCTTCAGATAAATTTGGAATTGTTTCTTCAATACTTAAAGCAACTGATAACTTGCTTTTTAACTGTTGAATGTACAACAGGGTTGTGCTCCCACATGCACTACCACATTAAAAATGCCGCTATGAAGTCAAACAGAAGTTTTATAGGACACTGTTCACCCTCAGCAACTGGCTATAGCCTAGCAAGACAAAGAAAAGGAAAAAAAAACACACAACAAAAAAAAAACAAGGAAGACCAACTTGCATACATCATATATATGATTCTGCAAAAATAAACCTTGGCTTCAAGGGGAAAAAAAAAATCAGAGTAGCTGTTTCTGTGATAGCAGTACTAGCCTAATTAAAACAGATTGAAAAGAGCAGCACTATACTTGACATTAGCTCTAGATCTGGATCTTCTGTGTTGCACATTAGCTATGGAGCACGTCACCCTTTCTTTAAATACTCTAAATCTCCCACTAAAATACTCCTTTACCCCCCTCCCTTCCCCCAGGAAACAGAGAAATAGTCACTTTTTTGTATATTATGTGAAATCACAAAGCAAAGCACAAAGCCAGACTACATCTTCCTCAGCTCTGTGATACCCCACACCCCACAAAACCGACCACAACCGCTCAGAGCCAGCAGGGGCCAGGCACTCCTTGTCACTGGGATGCGACTCCCAGGCACTTAGCTAGCACAGCCCTGGTGTAAAAGCTGAACGGTCCCAATTTAAACGCAGCTGCATCACGCACGCTTCGCTCCCAGCCTCCGCGCCGGAGCCACGCTGGCCGCACCACTTTCTCCACC
>NW_010164323.1:0-9715 GCF_000695765.1 Mesitornis unicolor | reverse complement strand
GTAAAATATTCTTATTTGGCTCACTATTGAGCTTTCTGGAGTAGCATAACACAAAACTGGAACCTGAAGGGCAATTTGGTGTATTCTGTTCATTACACTGACGTGTCTTCTAATCTTCTCAGAGCTGGAGGGCCTTCAGGACTTGACCTTAAGGCTACTCACCATGTGTCATCTGCCTTTGCCTTCCCAAAAATCCTTTATGTGGCTGCTTGCTGCACAGCAGGACCATCCAGACCCTTCAGAAGGTCCCAGCAATAAATACATAAACAGAGCACTGCCATGGGAAAGCTGTAATGACTTTAGAAACCCTCAGCTATCAGCTAAGTCAGGGCCCTTCTGTCCCTCATTTTTGTTTTTGTAGAGATTCTTTCAGTACACCTTAGTTTTTGATGAATATTTGCTTTTATTTAAAGTGCAATTTCTGCAGTAGCAAGAAACAACAGCCACATAAAACAAAGCAGGTCAAAACAGATGTTTAAAGAAGATTACAACTGAGAACCAGATTTTTTCCAAAGGCCGTTAGGCTTGCAGTTCTGCTAGGCTCAAAGTCAGACAGCCCTCCTTTGGTATTTTTACTTATAGCTAACATATGTTCTTCTCCTCTGTTATGATCCATCACATTTTTGGGTCCTGCTCATGACAATTGCTCTGCCCATGTGTTTATCCTCTGGGCTAAAACCCAGCTTGTATCCATGAAAAACATTGTAAGAGGTTTCTTTTGAAATCGGCGCTCGCAGATACTGAAGTCGGGCATGTCTGACTTGCACTAATATGACTCAGGAACATTTATTTTTCACAGACCACATGTATCCTGCCCTGGCGACTGCATTTGCTTTGGGAAATCCCTTTTGTTTGCTGCTGGATTGAGCAGCCTTGTGAAAGCCGTTGTATTTCCTTCCTCTCTTCCCCTCCAACCCTCTCTGCTGTGGGGCAGGACTTTATTTTACTTTTCTCTCTCAGCCTCACCTCCTGACCTGCAAAAAAATTGAGAAATACCTTGTTTCCATAGCAGAATTTCTCTGAATGCTTGATACAACTTCCAAATCTGTCTTGTGAAATTAATGTGAAAGTACGTGCCTCCTTGAAACCACACTTTTATTTTCCAATCTATTTTATTGCTGATTTAGTTAGAGCTGTTGTAAAGTCCCCCCTTGCTTTTCCTGTTGCCTCCTCTGATGTCCAATGCTCGACTTTTAACCCACACGCTTTCTATTTCATTTCTCTATTCCTTAGGCCAAATGCCTTTCATCCCCAGGTCTCAAGGCCCTCCAGTAGGAAGCTCGTGATTGCCAGCCCTATTTAACACAAGGGGAAACTGAGGCACGGCCCTGGAAGTGACCTGCCTGAAGTTGTGCAGCCAGGTCAACGCCAGAGCTGAGGTTTGAGCTGATGGCTCTTGAGTTTCAGGCTATTTACCTGGGATTTCTGATACATCTCCTTATTTAGCAGCTTTGAAAGGCTGGTTAATGTGTTCTGCTGTGTCTTCATACGAGTATGTGATCTTCTGGTCGTCTTTTAGGGATAGCTGAGACCTAGCAAAAATACCAGAGGATTGTAGCCTCTTGACATCTGGTTTTAAAGCCAAGTCTTCCCCCTTCTCCCTCCCCTTTGGTGGTTGCCAGGAAATAACGAAGCTTTAAAGGGCTGGGGAGCTTTTTCCCACCGTGCTCTGGCATTGCTTCATGTGGAAACTATTGAGGAGTCCTCAACCCCCACGTGTGCTGCTCGACCACTGCATGTGCTGGGTGCCTTAATGAAGGCTGAGGAGTACACGAGCAGGAAATGGGCAGAAAAGCACCAGGAGCTGAACTCTGCACAGCATCTGGATGACGTGGGTCCAAAAGCTGCTGGTTCCTACCTGAAATGATCAGTTTAAGGATGTAGCTCTTGTGTGACAAGTGAGTCCCTATCCAGACTTAGCAGCCAGAAACTGGAGACCCTCAGCCACTGCTCTAACACATGATTAGCAGAGTTTCTGTGTACAGTAATTTACGGTGAGTCTCTGCAGATGAAACCAGACGTGCAGTGACAAAAATGAGTCTTCTATGATCGTATTGGGAAAACAGCCTTCAATATAAATACCTTGCTTCTGACCATATCATAATACATTTCATTACCCTTCTGGTTTTCCACTGTTTAACTGATGGGTTTGGCTTGAAGGAGATACGGGAGAAAAATGGTTCAGTTCTGTGCTGGTAGGATTTGAACCAAGGTTTGCCATAGCTTGTTGGAGCCACTGACCTACTGGATTTGTGGGGAAAAAAGGAAAATCAATTGCTAGCACTTACAACCTGTAGAATTTTGTCCTAGAAAACGTGTTTTCCAGCTGAAGCTATTTGGAAAGCTGACCTTTTTTTCAGTTTGTCCGTCCACCCTACAAGAAATAATTTACTTGACTTTGGTTTTCACAGGTAGCATTGGACATAGTCTCTCCCATAGCTTTTATTCCCTGCTGACACAAGAGAGATGAGGTTGGTGTCATTACCAAGCTTTACCCAAACTTCTCTGTCGTTCCAGGCCAGCCACGCGGTCCCTACCTGCACTGATTGGCAGCTGCCAGCAGGGGATTTGGCTCTGAGAACTGTGAAAATGGGAAGAGTCCTGGGTTTTACCCATAACCACTGTTTCCTCGTGCTGTTCTTCATCTCCATCAGCCCGCTGGGCCTTGCCCAGTACGAACACTGGCCCTACGTCCCCGGCTACCCCGAGCCACCCCCACAAGTGTACCAGCCCCCCCAGAGACCCGCAAACGTCCCCAAGATCCAGCTGCGGCTTGCGGGGCAGAAGAGGAAACACAACGAAGGCAGAGTGGAGGTGTTTTACAACGGCGAGTGGGGCACGGTGTGCGACGACGACTTCTCCATCCACGCTGCCCACGTGGTCTGCAGGGAGCTGGGCTACGTGGAGGCGGTGTCTTGGCTACCGAGCTCCAAGTATGGGAAAGGAGAAGGTAAGGTGGCTCCAGAGCAGTGGTATTGCACTAGCTGTGTCCAATAATTTACTACATCTTAAGTTGTTGTTATTATTATTATTATTATTATATTAATGTTTCCTACAAATGCAAGTGAAATAGATGAAGCAGTGCCTCTTTAAATCAGGGTCCTATTAGATTAAACTGTTTGTGCAATAGGTGTTTGCTTGTTTTGACTGAAGCAAGGTAAGGAATGATGAGGTGAAGAGCTAAAGGACCAGGTCGTGGTGTGTGAACTCTGGGAGCCAATGGTGGGTAAGGGTAGGGGGCTTTTCAGCAACCAGAAGGGAAGCTGTGCCCACAAATGTAACATAGATGTTGTGTGTGTGTGTATGTATATATTTATATATATAACATATAGCCTCTCTAGAAACATGTGCATTATATTCTGCCATGTACACTGGCCTATAAAACCCCAAAGGAGCATGCACATTTCGTGTCCTATATAGGACTATTATTTATAATAATCCTCTTGGATGCTGTTCCTGGTGGGGGAAAGCCTCACCCCACGTTGTACATCCTGTATTGCTCTTTGAAATGGTACGTGATGGATGTGTGGATAATTGTGGATTGCACCTTACTGCACCTCGTTCCCAAACCTGTGCTGAACCAAGACTTGGAAAGGTGAATGCATGTGTGTTATAGCAGTGAATTCTTAAAATCACAGTGCTTGAGGGAGAATAGCTCTGTATTAGTATGTGATTTAACAGATTTGATTGTTGGCTTTTGATATTCTGCTAATTAAATGTTGACCTATGGAGAATTATTTGTGCAAACATTGGAGCCTACACAGTGTAGCTGTAACCCCCAGACAGGTTATTTCCAGTGCAGCAGGGATAAACATGCTGCATGTCTGTTACTCAGCACCACTCATTAGTGCTCACACCTATAAATTTGCCCATAAAGAGCAAGCAGGCCTTAACCAGGGACTGTACTGAAATGTGAAACCTTGAATGTCGTCCCAGGCTGTGGGTTTTGGCTCTTGGGGTAGAGCAGGAGATTTCTGAGCAAGAAAGAGGCCGTGACATTTGAAAACAAACCAGAGTTTGGGAGTGAGTGTTTTCCACACGCCAGAATAGCGCTGGGTAAATCCTGATGCACAGAGCCTGTGCATGGGAATTTGTGTCCTCTGCAAACCCTAGAGAGAGCTTTGCATGGGATCTCTCTGCTCTCCTGTTTGGGGAGCACAGAGGGGTGGCACATCCATCATTTGGTGATTTAATGAGCAAGGAAAACAGAGTGTCCTGGTGGCTCTGGAGTCGGGCAGTCCTTTCTGCCCCAAAAATGTTATTCTTCAGGCAAACAAACCTTTTGGGATCCTAAAATATGAGAGTTGCTTGTTGACCCTTGCTCCCTGCAATTTAGGGGGTAAATCACAGGTAGCAGCATGTGCCCAGCACATTTCCAAAGGGAAAATGGATGCTTTGTAAAGGTGAATCTCAGAGATGGTGCTGGGTATTTTCCTCTTAGCTGCTCCTGGGAAAATGTGACCTGAAGTTTGGAGGTGGCACCTATTGATATTTGTCTGCTCATCTTAGAAGTGAATTCTTAGGGATTTGTTAAAATAGAATATACATACGAATAGGCTTGTACGCGTGCATGATCTGTGCTGTTTTTGCTGGAGGGAAAATGGTAATTACAGCCTGGACACTGGATCTGGCAATTGGTTTTCAAAGAGCACCTGAGTAACAGGAGGCTCCAATCAATAGGGGTTTGTTAAAGCTTTGGTAACAGTCTGGTGTTATAAAGTTGGGGCGTTTAAACAAAACTTGGCGCTGACTCCTGCAGAAGATGTAATGGGGATTTGATGAATGAGAAATGATCTGAAGAGAAGCCTTAAATAGAGAAGGAATGACTTTGTGAGCATGATTGGAGAGCAGGGTCTAATCAGCAAAATGAAGGTCTGAAGTGGCTGTCATCACAGGAGGTCATTTACCCCTGGCAGCAGGACTGCAGTGGAGATCTGCTTCAGACTGGTGCTGGATTTTGGGTTTTTCGATTACCAGGCAGATAAGGGAAAGGGAAAGCTGTGGGGCAGAGCTGTTTGTGGTTCCTAGGTACTCGAGGTGAATCATTGATGTTTCTTAACTGTTGATTCAAGCTTATTTTATCAGTAATCTCTTCTTCAGCACAGCAAGGGCACAGCTTTCCTTGCTTTCCTATTAGCACAATCTAGGTTTCTCCTCTTTGTGAGTCTCAGTTCTATTTTCCTTCCCTTTCAGGGAAAATTTGGATGGACAACGTCCACTGTAACGGCAAGGAGACCACCCTGGCAGCATGCACGTCGAACGGCTGGGGAGTAACGGACTGCAAACACACCGAAGACGTGGGAGTGGTGTGCAGTGAAAAGAGAATCCCTGGCTTCAAGTTTGACAACTCCTTGCTTAACCAAATTGAGGTAAACACTCCCAAAACTGCAAGCTGCTGATCAAGAGCTCTCTGCGGATAGGGGTGTCTGCTATTGCACGTTATAATTTATCTCCCCCAAGCAAACTCTTGACAGTGCTTCTGGTTGCTGGCTAAAGGTGCAGCTTTCAGGTTTGAATTTCAGCCCTGCAAAGTGTTATGTGTATAATATGAATTTGAAAGGGTTTTTTTTTTTTATAGCATAACTAAGGAGAAAATACATTACTCCTGTTCCACAATCACTTTTCGGAATTGAAAACTGGTTTGGGATATTTCTAGGACTTAATTTGGAGAGGCAGGATATGTGCTGTACTCATAGACCTTGCACCTGGGTGACTTTGTTGGTTTGTAGTACTAAATGATTGAGTTTTCTTTTCCCTGACCCACTCCCTTTCGGTACTGGGAGCAATTTGGAGTCTGTGTTATAACAGCGGGTGTCAGGTAGGCTTGGATTTGGGGGTGAATAGGGCTTAGGAAATGGGTGGATTTATAAGGAAAGATAGAAAGAGATTTTGGCACAGTCTGGCTGAGCAATGACAAAATAACCATGATAACTGTGTGGCAATATTTGCAGGGGAGAGGAATCAGTACTGGAAGTGATGAGAGGGATTGAAGAGAGGAAAATGTGGGCTGGTCTCTGGGGGAAAGATTGGGAGCTGTGACTGGGTTCGACCATGCTAGGCTCTGGTGTTTCATGTGGATTCAGTGGTTAACCTTGGTCAAAATTTATTAAAAGAGCCTATGCAGCAACCACAGTCAGATCTTATTTTAAGTAGATAGGGAATCCAGGATGCATTGCATACCACAGTGCGGTTTCCATGGCTGAATCTTGGCTTTGTTCGTGATCTGAAACAATGGAGACAGGCTTCTTTATCGCTCAAAACCAAAATTATTCTAGCAGTTACTTCATAGCCACTGATTTAGAAAGGGTCTCCTGGCATTTTCTCCTGCCAGATGTTTCCATTGGAGGTTAATGCAGCGCAGCGCACTTGACAAGGGAGGATAATATGCTCAGCCAAACCTTTCACTGCCCTGCTGAGGCTTTAGGAAGAGCAGCGTATGGGTGTGCAGGCAGCATTGCAGCGCTTTCATGGGTGCAGATGTGGGATGTGAAGCTGAAATTCTCTTCCTTGCCTCGACCTCGCTTCACTTTGCTAAGGAGGGACAGGAGCTGCCGCTGTCAATGGCGCTGCTGTTGCTCAGAGAGTGAGGCGAGATCATGGAACATCAGCGCTGGCCTTGGCAGACGCGTCCTTCCCCAGAGCCACCGCCAATCCTCAGGACAGGGGCCTGGAAGAAAAGATGCCTTAGTCTAGACGGAGGTCGCTTCACTCCGAGATGCTTCAGATATTAATCATAAAAGCTGTGGAGGGCTTTGCTTTTTGCCATTAGCTCAGCACTGGGGGCTGACTAACGACTTGAGCACGTTGGGTGATTGAGGGCTAGCTTGTGCTGATGCTGTGTGGGTGCTTAATCTTGACGTGTGATAAGTACAATGAATCATGAGATTGAAGCAGTTCATGTAGCAGAAGCCTGACTCACCAACAGGATCACTTGGGAGAAATGGATGTAAGAGAGGTGACATTCCCCATGTCCTGGCAGCCTTTGGGAGCTGTGTATGGATGAAGGCATCCTCTGCCATGAGATGTAACAGCGTTGACAGCAATTGGTGACTAAAGACACTGAACTGGCGGGGAGAAAAAATAAAATAGAAGTATAGCTTTGTTTTTTTTAAGTACCTGTGCTGAGAGCTGTCACTGTTCCTGTGACTCTGAAAATAGCGTTGTGTTTTCTGGGCAGTGGCTGCTGTCACCCCCAGCTCTGTGCTCATCTGTGTGTGCATCCTCCCCTTCCTATCACTGCCTGAGTTTTGTGAACAACTTAGTACCATGCTGTTGCTTCTACTCCACAGAACCAGGCTGATTTTTTCCTCTCCAGGCTGACTTTTCCTCTATCCCTATCGGATCACTGCCAGCCGAAGGGCTCTTTCTCTGTTGGTTTCCTTGCAGCAGGATTAAGGCTAAAGGCGATGTGCTATAAATGTTTAAAATGCCATTGTGGAAGCACTTCAGTCACAGCTAGCTGTCAAATGTTCAAACTCCTTCCCTCTCTTGCAGCTTCCCTCCTCTTCTTAATCTTTGCTTTATCTTATTAGCAGCTGGCGCGACATAGCTTGAGTGGAAGATGATGAGCAGGGTTACTCATAGGGTCATAAACTCCAAAACAGGGAGGTCAAAAGGCTTGTGTGAACGCGAGTCGAAAGTCTTTGCCCCCTCTAACATGCCTGGGAATTCTGAGTGTCATACCTTGCATTCACCAGAGGAAACATCATCGTTTTGTGAGCTGCTGCAGCCCACGGCTTGCCCAAGTGATGTTTTCCCTTTGGAATGAGATCAGGGCTTGAGGGGCAATTTTTTTACTGGAATTATTCACCGAGCAGCGATGCTGTGGTCAGGTCTCCCCACCAGCCCCATTGACTTCAGCTAAACCAGCACAACTTTCCCCCTGCGACTCCCAATGGAAGATATTTCAGTTTGCCCTTAAGCTGCTTTTAAAGCCAGGCTTTACTCAAAATAGGCCTGGTTTAAGACGATGCACAGAGCTTCTGCATTCAGTTGCACCTTCCAGCGCTGCTTTCCCACAGTACTTAGGGACGGCCGTAATGCTTCCCAAATGGATCTGACTGTTTGCAAGCCGATGTTTTTACAGCCAGCAGATGAACAGGAGCGAGCGCTGACTTCATGTGCCAGGCTGTAAAACTGCAGAGGGGTAGGAGCAGCCGTTTCGTTCTGCTTTTCTCTCGGTTAACCCGTCACCAAACGTGTGCCATCGCACTGAGGTTGCCTTTGCCTGTAACGGGGAGCTCTGTGTGTTCCCACTGCCAGGGACCAACTTCAATTCATCACTTTGGAAGTGTCTTAAAGACGCTTTAGTGTTTAAGTTCTCTGGGGCTGCCAAGTGCTAAGATTTAACGTGGAAAACCAGTAGGTATAAGACAACATCTGACTTCATCTTGATGCGGCTCCAGCTCAGGGGGGCTGTGCAAATTGACATTTGCTCAAATCTGGCCCCGCTTCCTAAAATCCGACAGGCAGGGAGTTCACGCTCCCATAAAAGCAACACGATAGCCCTTGAGCAGAGTTTATTTTTGTTGGACAATGCGCATACGTCCATTTCCCAGTTTGGAAATGCTGCAGATAAGTGTATAGGATGAAATTTTCCATCGCCATAAACGCCTTGGCTTTATATCTATATGCTCGGACAGATCTTTTCCCGTCACAGCTCATGTTTGGAGCATTATGTCATATCTCTTCCTGTCCCTGAGCCTTTCCATTCCCTGCCCTGTGGGGAAGGGGCAGTCCCTGACCCTTGCTTCTGTACAAGCTGCCTGTCCCAGGCCAATGTGAAAGATTTCGGTCTGGGGTGAGTGATGGGAGATGTGCGATAAGAAGATGAAGCCGAGGAGGTTCCCTCTTGTAACAGGACCAAGGCTGGGGCAGGTCTGAAATCCATCAATCTTTTGCTAGAGGGCAGAGAAACTCCTATCACTTCTTGCTCTTTTCCCCAGCTCTTTTAGCCTTGGGACTTGTTCAGAGGGTTATTTCTTGGAGGGTGATGAATGTGCAGCACAGGACAGCCCCTTCATGGGCTGCTGCCTGGTCAGAATTAGCCCCATACCCCTTAGCTCAGTGGCTGTGTAAATGCTGAAGGTTGCTCACCTTTTCCTGGCTCGGAGAGCAGTGTTTGCTCGGTGCTGATGTGAGTGTAATGCTATCGAGTGCATTTTACAGAGGGGCTTTTCCCCCTCCCCTTTAAAGTATGCAGACTAAATACACAGACAGTCTCATTAATGGAGAGTGCAGGGCTTGTGGTTTGGCTTTGTCTGTTATTACCTGTGTGCCTCTGGGAGCGTTAGGAGGGGAAAAGCAGGTACAGATCCTGCTGGTGTTGCATCCTCTCTCCTTCCTGCAGACCCCAGCAATGCGAGAGTGCGCTGCACACCCTGAAAGGCTTAAAAAAACAGAGAAAAAAGCAGTCGCTGTGCTTCAAAATGCTGCAAGTGTGCGGCTGAGCATGGCTTACAATTACTGGCTTATGTGAATGTGAGTGTGGATGGTTGGGAACTCAAAATCTGGTGCTGAAACCTGCTTGGTTTGATCCTCCACAGAGGCATCACAGATCCAGTATGGTGCAGTCAGAGTTGTTGTTAGAATAACACCATTTTTTAACTTGGAATTTGATTTTTGCTTGCATTCCTTCTCTTTTCAACCACAGCCTGGAGTGAAAGCTGTGTTTGGCATACTCTGATTCACATCAGTGGCTTGCTGTGCAGCTTGG
>NW_010164322.1:0-424 GCF_000695765.1 Mesitornis unicolor | reverse complement strand
TGCTGCTGCCTTGTTTCAGATGTGCCCGAACGTAGGAGCACATCCCACCTGAATGCTCTGGAGGGAAATAAAAAAAAAGTGTTTTGAGCATGTATTTGAGGCTACATCTGTTCTCAGGAGCAGTGGAGACGATGTTAATGACATTCTTATGCTCTGTATATTTTTTAAGTAATTCAGAGTTGCTTAACATTACTAATAATTGCAGCTATTTTAGAGCTTTGTCTTCAAGATTACTAATACATTTCCCATCATTGAATCTTGGGCAGCAACAGTAGGTGCTTGTTTGATACTTGTTTTTGGTAAGGAGACTGTAGTGTTAGCTTCTTCAGTAATTCCAGGTAGGAGAGCTAGCGGTACTTAATTAGCAGGTAGGCTGTGCCATCTGAAACAAATGGTCTTTAGGTCCAGGCACTTGTGCTATCGC
>NW_010164321.1:0-6491 GCF_000695765.1 Mesitornis unicolor | reverse complement strand
GGTAATACACGTCTCCACCTTTCCTTTTCACACGACGCCAGTTTCGCTGATGTTGTCCCTCCCCACCCCCCGTTAGCCTTTCCGTGGATTAATAACAACCCATTTTGTTTCTTTGGCCCCTTTCAGAGGCTTCACTCCTTCCACTTTGCAAAAACTTGTAGAAACTTACTCCTCTCTAAGCCTTCTTTTGCCGGGGCCGGCGCAGGGCTCTGCTGCTGGGGCTCAGCGTTCTGGTGCCCAGTGGGGTCTGAGGCTGGCGGCACTCATCCCCTCACCTCTGAGCAGACGATCCAAGGTTGGAGATGGTCGTGCAAGGCGTTATGGAACCTGTGGTTGTTCAGACAAATTGGAGTCTGGAAGATCTGGAAACTTGGGTGCATCTCTAAACAGTGCTTGCTTTTCCAGGAGTCCGATACAAAAAAAAACCCCAGCAGAACAACTGAACATGTAAATAGGTTCTCATTCTGAAAAAAGCTTGTGTCTTCATTTGTTATAGTGGGATCTTTTCTTGCTGAGTTGTTGTGATCATGTTTCACCTGTGTGTTTTGCCAGTATATTCTAGAAGAACTTTGTTCTTCCTGTACACAGTTGCCCATTTAAAAGGAAAATTGTTCCTGTTCCTCTTTTCCTTAAGAGTTTCCTGTCCCTGACCTTTACAGTAATAGGATCTCTGCATGTTTCTTTGTTTTTCTTAGGCTGTTGCCTGTCTTTAACAAAAAAGGCCAATACACAAAGAGGCTCTGAAATGTGTCTTAAAATCACTTGCCTTCTCTCAAGTAACTTTATTTTTTAAAAAATTTTTATAGATGCATAGTTTGTGCATTGGTAGAAAAAGATCTGTGGAAAAATACTCTGAAGGAATAGCAGATGATGTGAAGCTGCAGTTGACAAGAGATCAGTAGACTTCTGTGCATCTCTGTATGATACTGTGTGTGTTACTGGAGTCTTGTTCTGTGCACTAAGAAAGACTGCACTATAACATAAATAGCGTTTTTAGTGATAATGTTTTAGAGCTAAAGCTGTAAGAGACGATAGATTTGATATCTAAATCACTGCTCTGTGTACTGGGTGGTTTGGCTGACAGTTCAGTTGTGCTGCTTTATTTTTGTAGACAATCTATTTTGATGAAAGCAGAGAAGGGAAGCCTCTTTTCGTAAAGAAAAGCTTTGAAAAGCTTTGTCAGTAAAGCTTTTTTGACATCTAATCAGCTACAGCATTTAGGGAGCCTTAATGTTGTGATTTTTGTGCAATTTTGGAAGGAAGACAACATGCATATTAACTAACTTCTCACTAGCTTGAACGTAGCTCGTTAAACTCAAGTGTATAGGACACTTTAGTCCAAAGAAGGACTATTATCTCATGTCATGGTGTGGGCCTAATTAAGCTTCTGTCTTGAGTATTGGTTTAATCCTCTAAATATTCGTGAAGTAGCTGCTTTTAAATGTTAGTGGAAGTTCTATAGTATCAAAGGTGCTGTGCTTTTTGTGATTGATCATGTATTTGTTTGCTGATACCAGATGAGAGAGCATGGCAAGGTATGATGAGATCCCAATTTATAAAGGCTACAGTACTTTGAAAGAGTTCCAAACTAGTTTATCTTGGAGCTGTCCTCTTGTTTTTCTTTTTTTGTGTGATTAATTTCAGCCCCTCTGCTATTCTCCCTGTTTCTTTCTTGCTTTCATTTTCTTCGCAGCTCACAAAAAGGCGTGCTGTTCCTTTCTTACCTATGATTTGTCTATGCAGTGGAGAAGCTGTAAGATTTCTAATAGGTCTTCCAGATAGCTTCCGTATTAACAAAGTCTCCATTTAGAAAACGTATCTAAGTTTCTTCTGACAACATATAAATTGATTGTATATTATGAGCAGCAAATATGAAATATTTAGACACAGGAAGGCTTACTGACTTAGTGGGTTATTCATATAATCAAACAGAGGATAACATTTATTTCAAGTTGAGTTCTCTGATGTGATGAAAAAGAAGCTGGAGTTTTAACTTTTTTGTGTACATACTAAAAGTTAATGTCTTGAATTAAACCCTCTGAATTCTAGAGTGTAAAATGTTAAATGATCACACTGAGCTGTAACACCTGGCATTCCTGTGTGTGGTGGGAATGCATTCTAGGACTTGAAAACTTGCTGGGTGGCCGAGAATGAGGACACTCCCCTTTTTGTGAACGTAGGACACCTATGAAGTCCAGGCAGCAGCTTGTCTGAGCTGGTGGGATGCTCTTTTCCTTGTTGGTTATCCGCAGTGCCTAAGAAAAGGAGAATGATTATTGGGTTTTCATTGCATCAGCCATATTGTAATGTCTTGAGGACAGCTTCTGTTGAATTCATGGTCATTGTGTGGTTTCTGTCTGCCAGAGTTGCTTTCATCTATGGCAACAGCCAGTCTGAATCAGGCAAACAGTCTAAGCCAAGTTTGTGGCCATGAGAAGAATATTGCTGCTGGTGATACGCATGTGCTGGTAGTCACCTGCAGCATTCTTCCAGCTGCCAGGTTTTTGTAGCTAAAGGACTTACTGAGCCCTAGGTAGTGTTACAGTATTAATAATCTTCCATGGACTTACCTACTTGCTACACTTGCAAGTGCATGTGTTGGGTTTTTTTGTTTGTTTTGAAAAAAAAAAAAGTCTCTGTGATATGCACAGCAAGAAGTTCTGGAAATTAACTATGCGTTTTGAGAAGAATCATCCCCTGTAACAAGTTTGTAATCAATAGGTTGCTAATTTGCTGTCTGTGTCCTCTGCCAATATTAGGAGAGACCGCAAACAACTATGAAGTCACTTCTAGTGACATAAGAGCAAAGCATATTTTACATTTTTTGAAAAATAGTATGTTTAGTGTTACTCTCATTCCATAATTTCCTCCTTACCCTAGTCTGTTTCTCTGACACCTTCCTTGTTTATCTGTTTCTCCACTACTTACTTCATTTTCCACAAACTTCTCAGTCATTTCTGTATTGCCCTTCTCTGTGTTTTGTAAAGCAGGTGCCATGTGAACATGTAGCTGAGCTACTGCCTACTAATTTCAATAGATATTTGTTCCTGGCATTGGTTTTTGTAAAGGAAGAATACATAGAGGCACTTGAAAACAGTGAGTAAGCAGTAGATGTGGTAATCTATCAAGGACTGTCATTTAGGTCAGAGTGTGTATATAATCTCATTACCAGTTTGTCAGTTTATGTCAAAGATCTGCAGTATGCATTTTGGCTTTGCACATAAGGCAAAACATTAGATAGGCATAGAAATCCAGATGTCTTTAATGGTGTCCATTTATTTTCAGCACTGGCTGTTAGAGGGGAAGCAGTAAAGACAGCATTGGAATATCTGAGAGGAAAATGCCAAATCCTTCAACTCTGTACTATACCTTTGCAGAAAACTAAGTCTGTATCCAAGATTAATTAGTGTAATTCTACTGGAAATGTGTGTCTTGTTCCTTGGTGTTAAATCCAGACTGTAATGGAAGCATGTAGGTGCTTGTTCTGGTTTGATTGCTTGTGTCCTTTTTTTTTCTGCTGAAAATGTTACTGTCCTACTGTTGAGTCTATTCTCTCTGCCCATGCTGTGTTCTGTGAGCTTTTGTAACCCTGTTTCAGATAATGAACAGGGTTAACTCAAACTACTAGAATAGTATGATGCTCACCTTTTGCCAGCCCACTGTGTTCTGACTGAAGGAGGCTAGGAGGGGTTCAGACAAATTGAACTGGATTAGGGACGACCCTGCTATTAAGAGAAGGGAGCATGTCTGAACACCTGGGACTATAATTCCAGCCAACAGAAGACATGAGAACTTGTTCTTGTCTCTTCATAGTCTAAAATACTTAGTTATTTCCACTGATTGTAATGAACAAAAAAAGTGGATAAAATAGAGCTTGTTACTGCCATTGCAAATTGGACTGGACCTATAGGCCTCTCACCAGAAGCTTGTTTTCTAGTAAAAAGTAAAGCAGAATCCTGACTGTCCTGCACACCTGAATGTCCTGGCCTTTGGGTATCTTTGTTGTTAGATGCTTTGCCTGATTTTTCTTCCAGCTCGGGAGTCACTCAGAACTTTCGCAGGCATTAACCTTTCATAAAATGGGCATGTCTGTGACATTTTGTGTATTACTGGCATCAAGTAAATATAAAATTTCTAAGCAGCTTTGCTGTCTGTGTGTGTCTGGGCCATGAGGTTTTTGTTAGTCTTATCTTCCATTTCTTGTCTATTACTCAGATTTTCACTGCGCTAACTCCCCTGACAGCCATTTTAATAGCCATTTTAGCTGTACTTCATAGAGATAAAAGAGCAGAGTTGAGGTGCTGTCTTTTAGCTTGCAGCTGTAGTAGGGTGTAACTGGATAGCTTAATGTGTTAATAGTTGTTTGGGTGTATGGGTGCTTTTTTGAGAGGCTGAATAGCACATTGACCCTCTGACTGTGTAAAATAATCAGATTATTAGGAAATATTCACCCTAGTTCCTGAATAACTTCAAGACTATGGCTTTCTGGATTTTCATTGTTCCCTGAGGGCTATGTCTGTTTTGAAAATAACTTTTGAATGTCATTAACTAAACTTTGTTGCATAGCTCTCAGAAACAAGCTGATGCTGTAGTCAGGCCATAGTTAATTTTAAGAAAGTTCTACACATTGTCTTTTTCATATAAAGTTCCAACTGCTTGTGAAGATATTCAACCCCATCCTTAATTTATCTTGTTTAAGAGTGACAGCTGTTTAAAAATGCCAAAGAGCCACTGAAAGATTAACAGGCCAGGAAATACCTTATTCAGCTGTCAACTGCTTGTGGTTTAAACCCAGCTGGCAGCTGAGCCTCACACAGCCACTCATTCCCTTACCCCAGCAGGATGGGGGAAAAAATAAGAAGGTTAAAAGTGAAAAAACTTGTGAGTCAAGATAAGTACAACTTAAGTAAAGCAAATGCTGTGCATGCAAACAAAGCAAAATAAGGACTTCATTTGCTCCATCCCATCAGCAGACAGGTGTTCAGCCATCTCCAGAAAAACAGGGCTCCATCACATTTAATGGTTACTTGGGAGGACAAATGCTATCACTCCAAACATCCTCACCATCCTCCTTCTTCCCTCCAGCTTTTATTGCTGAGCATGGTATTACCTGGTACAGAATATCCCTTTGGTCAGTTGGGGTCAGCTGTCCCAGCTGTGTCCTCTCCTGTTTTCTTGTGCACCCACAGCCTACTCACTGGCCGGGCAGTGTCAGAAGCAGAAGAGGCCTCAATGCTGTGTAAGGACTGAGGCCTGAAACTCCCTAACCTAGTTAAACGCTCTGACTACTACCTGTTGGTGGTCTTTCAGGTGGGCAGTGAAGAGATTACAAGAAGTAGTTTGAGAGCAATGAAAAGGGATTTCCAGGGCTTGGGTTAAGGGATCTGAAGCACAAGTGGTGTTCTCCTCTATCCGGCCAGTTGCAGGGAGATCTGAGGCAATAAACAGAAAGAGCCAGCAGATCAATGCCTGGCTCAGAGACTGGTACCACAGGCAGGACTTTGGGTTTTTTAATCATGGATCGGTTTAGAATTCACCAGCTTTGGTGACAAAAGATGGAGCATGTCTATCTCAAAGGGGGAGAAGGTTCCTGGGACAAGAGTTAGCAGGGCTCACAGACAGGGCTTTAAACTAGATGCGAAGGGGATATAACAGATGAGCCTGGGGGTGGAGCGCTGACATGTGTGGGATGGTGTGCTAGTGACACTCTTCAGAGTACCGTCCCAGTGGAGGTAGGGGATGGAGTTCCATGCAGCAACCAAGGTGCAAGGGTCACTGAGGGGTTAGTAACCTTGAAAGTCCTTGAAAATGTATTGGCAGAAATTCAGACTGCTCCCTGTGAAAAGGTTGCAGGGCCTTTAGCCTTACTGAAATGTGTCTATACCAATGCACGCAGCATGGGCAATAAGCAGGAGGAACTAGAAGCTATTGTGCGTCAGAATAACTACGATGTAGTAGCTATCACGGAAACATGGTGGAATGAATCACACAACTGGAGTGCTGCCATAGATGAGTATAAGCTTTTCAGAAGCGATAGGCAAGGAAGGAAAGTTGGTGGGCTGGCCATGTGTGTTAGGGAGTGCTATGACTGCCTGGAGATTAGAGACAATGACAATCAAGGGGAAGGCCAACAAGTCAGATGTGGTGGGAGTTTGTTATAGACCACCTAACCAGGATGATGAAATAGACAAAATATTCCATAGGCAGCTGGGAGAAGCTTCACAATTGCTTCCACTTGTACTTGTGGGGGAATTCAACTTCCCAGATATCTGCTGGAAATATAACACAGCAGAGAAGGATCAGTCCTGGAGATTCCTGGAGTGTGTGGAAGATAACTTCCTGACACAGCTGGTGAAGGAACGGACAAGGGAAGGTGCTCTCCTGGACCTGCTGTTCACAAATAGAGGTGGTCTTGTGGGGGGTGTTATGGTTGGAGGGTGTCTTGGGCATAGTGATCACAAAATGATAAGAGTTTTCTGTCCTTGGAGAAG
>NW_010164320.1:0-53961 GCF_000695765.1 Mesitornis unicolor | reverse complement strand
CCTAATATTCTGTGATTCTGTGATTTTGTAAAATGGACATACATGAGTCCACGGGCTCTGATGGGAGACACCTATGAGCACTGAGGGAACTGGCAGATGACATTGCGAGGCCACTGTCAACAATCTTGGGTTGATCATGGTAACTGGGAGAAGTGCCTGAGGAGGAAAGCAAATGTAACTCCTATTCTCAAAAAGGGAAAGAAGGAGGATCCAGGGAACTACAGGCCAGTAGGTCAAGAAAATAATCAGGAGAAGTCAGCATGGCTTCACTAAGGGGAAGTCGTGCTTAACCAACTTGATAAATTTCTGTGAGGAAATCACTGTCTTGGTAGACAAGGGGAGAGCAGTGGTTAGTTTCTACCTGGACTTTAGGAAGGTCTTTGACACAGATAAGATCCTCATAGATGAGGTTATTGTAGCTCTTCATGGTATGCTATTTTTTTTCTTAAGAGATAAAATTTGAGTAAATATCATGTTTGTGTTTTTGCATGAAAGGATGAATAAAAACCAAATATGTACAGTATGTTCTCAGCTACGTACAAAGCTAACTGTTACAGACATCTTAGGCTTTTTTTTTGTTTGCAGTGCAAACTAAGGAGATCTTGAGACATTGGTAATATGGGTAGTATACTGCAATGGCTGAGAGTGGACCTCAAGTAAAGTTTTCATTTTTCTATCTTAGAAAATAATCATGGTAGTTTAAGGAACTAGTTCAAGAAGAAAACATATAGTTGGACTGTGACTAAAAGCTGGAAAGCTATGATTTTCAAAAGTGAGAAAGGAATACAGATGTCTTCCAGGTCTAGTTTGGTGCGTAGGAAAAGAATTGGAATTGGGAAGTAGGGTACAATTTGTTATCCTCTGTAGGTCCCTAGTTTCCTTCCTTTGCTCTAAAGGACCCTTATGGTGATCCTCCTCAGACATGAACAGAATTCCTAGATGAGTAAAATAAATTAATTTTTGTGAGTATATCCAAAATAGCTGTCTAGACTGCCTGTCCTCACCTGCTTTCTGAAACCACTCTAATTTTACTGTGTAGCTAAGGTCTTATTGGAGCACTGTGTGTTCAAGATATGGGCACACAGTTATTCTCCAAAGCTCTGTTGCTATCTTTCCACAATTACCAGGATGAGAAAGTTGTAATAAATGTTCCAAATTCTATTCTTGAAGTCACTGAATATCCGTTTCTTTACATTTCTACATTGCTGAACATGAGAACACTTTTGCTGCATATGAAATCTTGATTAAAAATCTATTTGTTTCAAGGTCTGCTGGAATCTTTTTATTAAAATTTCTGTGAAATAAAACCTCTTCGGCATATGCTTGCAGAAGAGTCTACCTGTTAATTATCAGCAAACAGATTATTGTAGAGTAAGAAGCTCCTTTAAACAGTTTTGGTTTGTATGGAAGCCGAAGTGGCCTTTACTGTTGCCTCTTATGTTTCTCAGTCCATTGTAACAAAGGTGCATATAGGCGACCAGACTCTTGATTTAATGCTAACTCTTAAAATGACCTCATTGTAGCTAAATGTTTCTTCTGTTACTGTTAGGGTTATTTGTATAGCATTAGAAAAGAATAAAATATTTTTAAAAGAAAATTTTTAAGTAAACATTGGAAAACACTTCTGTGAAACTTGATAAACTAGTTAAAACAGCTATCAATTTGCTTTCTTCTAACACCAAAGTCCTTTTCCCTGTTCAAAGATGCAGAGCAAAGAGCAGTGAGATTTTCAGATCTGTGCAAATATCTAAAGAAATTAAAAGCATTGTTTCTTTGTAGCTATCTTTCTGCAACTCTAGTCTCCTAAACGCCTCTTACTCTATCCCTATACACTCAGTTTTTGGAAGGTGAGCTTGAGGACAGAAGAAGCATGTCTAAGGTTACAGTAGGTAAATGATGCATCACAGTCACAGAAATTCGTCTTCTTAAATGGGATTATTTCTCAGCTAAAACTGGGTAAATAGGAAAAATTATTTTATTCTTGTGAATAAATCTTATTGCCAGGTCAGAAGAAAAAAAAATAAAACCAGCATGTGCATAACTGAGGTAGCATATTAAAGCATATTGAATCATACCATACACAGTCAGATCTGAAATATACTGCACACATTTATTTATGTAAAAGGGAACAGATTTATTTCTGTAAAAGGGAATAATACTTGCTCCAGGTTTAGTGAAAGTTAATCCTTCTAGTCAACAACTGTTTTTATATTTTTCAAGTTACTTTATTTCCGGAATTTCAGCAATTATACTGTGATTTCTTTATACAATACAATAAAGCAGTCTGGAGTTTGTTCTTGGGTGCTCTTTGCATTTGGCCTTAGAAATATACAACAAAGCAAACATAAAGCATAACATTTTGTCAGGCACATAAAATATGGTTCTTAAAACTATCAAAATCAATGAATTATTGCTGTTTGTTCATTCGATCTCTTTCAGTCCATATAAACCCTGCATAAAATCCTGTCTCTGCTAAAGTTGTTCAAAATTTTGAAGGAATCTGATCCTGAGCTTGCAGGATCTGATTCTGACCTGTAGGGAGGATTTGAGATGAAAGATCTGGGAATAAAAGGAACAGGAAAGAAAGAACTGAGTTCTTACAGTGTGACTCTGATCTTGCGTAACGTATGCACCTGTGTACACCTTTTTTTCCTTTTTCTTTGTAATAGATGCTGTCTTTTGTTTCAGTTGTCTTCTCCCCCTACTCCTACTCAATGTTTGTATAATAGAAAATATATGCTGTTCCTTGGAAACAAAGTATTTCATTCCCTGCAGCTACTAACAATTTACTTTTCTCAGAGTCAGAATGCAAACATTCTACTTCTGTTTTTCTTCACCTCAGATCATTCTGACAGTGTTTTACTTTGCTGGAAGGACATTTTGAAGATATGTGAAAACACAGCAAAGTATCCTTGCTACAATAACTCAGTTCTGAGTTGATCTAACTGATGTGGTTGTATGGTTTCAACATCAATCTTTTAGAGATAGGTTGGTCTCCCAGCACTGAAAGTTATAGACTGAAGGTAAAGGCCAGTATTTCACTCATACAACCAGACAGCCTCCCTGTCTCTTTTATCTTTGAAAAATGTCCATGAGTATGTACATCTAATTAAATACTTCAAACCCATTTGTGCACTCTTCCTCAGTTAAGGTTCATTTCTCATATAGTAGAGTAAAAGCTGACAAATGCAAATACATTCATCTACTCTAACTAAATTACATTTCAATTAATAAAAACACACATGAATTAACTTCAGTGACCCCTTCTAGTTCCTGTAAGAGCATCCTTATCAAATAAACACACAATTAGTAAAATTTATTTTTATGTCTGAAAACCTTTTAACGCACATAGCTGGGGATTGTTCCATGTCTTCAAGATCTAGTACCACGCAGAAGAGGAGAGGTCATTTTAAACACTTTTCATAGAGTCGTAGGATCATAGAACAGTTTCGGTTGGAAGGGACCTTTAAAGATTATCTAATCCAACCCCCATGCAGTAAGCAGAGACATCTTTAGCTACATCAGATTGCTCAGAGCCCCATCCAAACTGATCTTGAATGTTTCCAGGGATAGGACTTCTATCATCTCTCTGGGCAACCATTTTCCATAAGAGTGGTGTTTTACCACCTTTCTTATAAAAAATATATTCCTTATATCTAGTCTAAATCTACCCTCTTTTAGTTTAAATCCATTTCCCTTTGTCCTATTGCAACAGGTCCTGCTAAAATGTTTGTCCCCATCTTCCATATAGACCCTTTTATATTATTGAAAGGCTGCAATAATGTCTCCCCAGAGACTTCCCTTCTCTAGGCTGAACAACCTCAACACTCTCAGCCTTTCTTCATAGGAGACACCTCTGATCATTTTTATGGCTCTCCTCTGGACCTACTTCAACAGGTCCATGTCCTTCTTGTGCTGAAGACTCCAAAGCTGAATTCAGTACTCCAGCTGGGACATCACCAGAGCAGACTACAGAGGAAGAATCACCTCCTTCAACCTGCTGGCCATGCTTCTTTTGATGCAGCCCAGGATATGGTTTCTGGGCTGCAAGCACACATTGTTGGCTCATGTCCAGCTTTTCATCCAATTTTTTCTCCACATGGCTGCTCTCAATCCTTTCATTCCTCCAGCCTATATTGATACTGGGGATTGCTCCTACCCAGGTGCAGGACCTTGCAGTTTACCTTGCTAAACCTCACGAGGTTCACATGGGCTCAATTCTCAAGCTTGTCCAGGTCCCTCTGGATGGCATGCCATCCCTCAGGTGTGTCAACTGCATCAGTCATCTTGGTGTCGTTTGCAAACTTGCTGAGGGTGCGCTTGATCCCACTGTCTATGTCATTAATGAAGATATTAAACAGCACTGGTCCCAGTACAGACCCTTGAGGGACACCACTTGTCACTGATCTTCACGCCAACATTGAGATGTTAAAGACTACCCTCTGGACATGACCATCCAAGCAATTCCTCATCCACTGAACAGTCCACCCATCAAATCCACTTCTTTTCACTTTAGAGAGAAGGATATTCTGGGGGACCACATCAAAGGCCTTACAGAAGTTTGGATAGATAACATCTGTTGCTCTTCCCTTGTCCACTGATCCATGTAGTCACTCCATCATAGAAGGCCACTAGGTAGGTCAGGCAAGACTTGCCTTTGGTGAAGCCATGATGGCTGTCTCAAATCACCTTCCGGTCCTCCATGTGTGTCAGCATAGCTTCTAGGAGGATCTTTCCCATGAAATTCACAGGCAAAGAGGTGAGGCTGACAGGTTGGTAGCTCCCAGGATCCTGCTTTTTACTCTTTTTAAAAATGGGTGCAACATTTCCCTTTTTCTAGTCACTGGGGACTTCACCTGACTGCCATGACTTTTCAAACATCATGGACAGTGACTTGGCAACTTTATCAGCCAACTCCCTCAGGACTCTGGGATTCATCTCATCAGGTCCCATAGACTTATGTACGTTCAGGTTTCTCACAAACTCGATTTTCTCTTACAGTGGGAGGACTTTGCTTCCCTGGTCCTTTTCTCTCAGTCATTGCAATCAAGAGGTATGGGAAGAGAGGTTGCAAGTGAAGACTGAGTCAAAAAAGTTGTTGAGTACCTCAGCCTTCTCCTCATCTGTTATTACCAGCTTGCCAGTTGTGTTCATCGGAGAAGGGGTGGAGGTACACTTTCTTTGACCTCCCTTTTCTGATTGACACACCTGTAGAAGACCTTCTTATTATTCTTTGCATCCCTTGCCAAGTTCAACTCCAGCTGTGCCTTGGCCTTCCTGACCCCTTCCTTACACAACATGACAACATACCTATACTCTTCCCAGGATACCTGTCCCTGCTTGAATTGCCTGTGCAGTTCCTCCTTGCCCTTTATTTCGGTCTTGAATCATCCATGCTGATCTCTTGCCTTCCTTGCCTGATTTCTTACATCTGGGGATAGAAAGCTCTTATGCTCCATGGAAAGCATTCTTAAAGGTTTGTCAGATCTGTTTTGCTCCCTTGTCCCAGAAGGCAGGTTCCCAGACAGTCCTATTGGCTAACTCCTTGAAGAGCTGGAAGTTTGCTTTTCTAAAATTCAGGGTCTTGACTTTACTCTTTGCTTGATCTATAGTCCTCAGGATTGTAAACTCCACCAGTGTGTGATCACTGCAGCCCAGGCTGTCTCCAATCTTGCCTCATTGAAATTTTTACAAGTTTCTGACTGAGTTAAAAAAAAGAAAAACCAACAACAAACAGCAATCCTCAAACCTATTCAAAAGTCTACAATACAATTAAAGAAATAATGTGATTGGTGCATGTATTTAAAATGTTCTTGTGTGAAAACATTATTAGAAAAAGTGACATCAGCATATTTTTCCTATTTATTTCATAAGAAGGATTAAAAAGCATAAAGTGGCTGCATCATTTGAAAGTCATTCAGATCCTTAGAAAAGTCATGAATCACACAATTTAATTTACAAAGTCTGAAAATCCTGTCATTCATTTACTTTATGTCAGATAATCCTATCCCCAGATATATAATTCTGCTTACAGTACATTTTGATTAAATAATTGAGAACAGGCAAAGAAATTTAACCAACACAGCAGATTCATTTACTTTCCTAATTTAATTACCTTTTACCTTTAGCCCTAACTCAGTTTTTGCTGAAGATCAGATCAACAGAGATGAAAAATCTAAAAATTATTGAAACTTCTAAAATTAAATCAGAAGAGAGAAATAGATATAGACTATCTTATCATCAATTCCCAGCGCATTTTTGCACAGAGACGTGTACATTACTGTAATACCTCTATCTTACAATTTGTTACATTTGTAGGTGCCTTGGAAACCAGATAAGATTCTTCTCAGATGCTGAGTTCTATTACAATGAACTAATTTGGACTCAGTCACCTTTGACTTGTAAGTATTTAATACCACAATAGCTAGTTCAGAACTGTTTTTCAAGGCATCTTGTTAGATGCTTCAATAATGTGAAATAATACATTAAAACACATTTATTAAGGAAAATAATTACAGTGATGGAATTTCTGTAAATGACCAGAGAGAAAACCATATAGCATGACCTGTAGGTTTGGAAAAAAGCCTAGAAACCTGGCTGATTACAAAATGCAAGAGTAATTGGTAAAGCACATTTCTGATTTACGATTATAGAAATTATAAAATACTTTATTTATAATCCACTCAGCTTCTGTAGAACCCTGTTTATTAATGAAGGGTGTGCTGCATTACTATAAGGTCTTTCAGCCAAAGGATTTTTTTGGTGGGACTACTTGTGCCAACACAGTGAATGAGCAAAGAGATAGGGACTGAAAAGAGACCTAAGTAACTCTTTGAATCTGAACGCAGTGGCAGTATTATCTGAGTGAAAACCTTTGTATTTGGTCTTAAGCTTACTAAAATATGAGCAAAATAGGAAAAGTTTTACTTGGAGACATATTTCAATCATGAACTTCCATTTAATTCTTTTTTCTTACTTGTTTATTTTGATATTTTTCAGTTATTACTTTAGCTGAAAGCAATCTGTCTCATCACTAAAGCAATTCAGGTTATAAGAAGATAGTGGACTTTACTGAACAGTTATTTTAAATGTTAGCTTTAAGAAAAAATCAGTGACCACCTGTATGAGAAAAGGGCTCTGGCTTTCCTCCTATTTAATTTTTTTTTTTTTTTTACATTAGAGAATTCAGATATCTGGATCAGAAGTTATTAGACTTTGTTAAAAAATGAATAATTTATGCTGTGTACAAATGAAAGACAGTTCATTTGAACATCTTGTTCTTGACTTTCATACTGAAGATTTGTGGATCACTGCATTAACTACATTGTTAAAAAGGAACTTTGATTTTTGAAAAGTTAGACACTGCAATACCTAAACTTGATGAAATGTAATGCAGGATGTAGTATGGATAAAAACCCATGTCATTAAAAGCCCAGGAAATTATCAAATGAATCAGTTTGGTGAGAAATCAGTTGCTAGCACAGAAACTCACTACATTTGACTTTTGTAGTGCAATTCACTTGCTTAAACATATCATGTGTCATTTTTTACTTCCTAGGATTTCACACTTACACACAGGCCTGTTCCTTTAGATGCCTTGTCACATCTGCCTGTCCTGCATATATATCTTGGACATCCTAAAGCAAAAACATTGATATATCAGAGAGAAGTTCTCCTTCCCTTCTAGTCTGCCCTGGTGAGACCACATTTGGAATATTGTGTTCAGTTCTGGGATCTTCAGTTCAGGAAGGTCACGGAATTGCTTGAAAGAGTCCAGCGCAGAGCCACAGATATGATGGAGGAAGTGGAGCATCTTCCTTATGAGGAGCAGCTGAGGGAGCTGGGTCTCTTTAGCCTGAAGAAGAGGAGACTGAGGGGTGACCTCATTAATGTTTATACATTTGTAAAGGGTGAGTGTCAGGAGGAAGGAGCCAGGCTCTTCTCAGTGCTGTCACATGACAGGACAAGGGGAAATGGGTGCAAGCTGGAGCATAGGAGATTCAATCTGAGTGTAAGGAAAAACTTTTAACTGTGAGGGTGACAGAGCACTGCAACAGGCAGCCCAGGGAGGTTGTGGAGTCTCCTTCTCTGGAGACATTCAAAACCTGCCTGGATGCGTTCCTGTGTGACCTAGTCTAGGTGATCCTGTTCTGGCAGGGGGGTTGGACTAGATGATCTTTCAAGGTCCCTTTCAACTCCTAATATTCTGTGATTCTGTGATTCTGTGAATCTGATGGAAGATCACCAAGATGATCAGAACTTAGAGCGTATTATGTAGAGGTAGTGACTGTGAGGACCGGGTTTATTCTAGAAGACAGAAAGTATCTTACTGATGCCTTCAACTACCTTATGGGAGGATGTGGAGAACATGTAGCTAGACTCTTTTGGGATGTGCACAGTGACAGATGAAAGGCACAAGTACAGTTTACAAAGAGGGAAATTCAGATTATATATTAGGAAAATAACGTTCACTGTGAGGACAGTCAAACACTGGAATTTGTTGTCCAGAGCAGTTCTAGAGTCCCTACATATTCAAAATTCAGCTTGAATTGAGCAACCTGAGCAAGGTTGAACAACTCCTACATGTCCCTTACAGGACAAATTTCTCTATGACTCTATGTCTGTGCACTTGAAATTAAAATTGTAAAACTTTTTACAGAGATGGCAATTAATTGTGTGAGCATGCTTCAGACAACTAAAATAAGAATCAGTTTCCTAAAACCATTAATTGTTCCATACAGGTGATAAAGAGTTACTAATATAGATGCAGCTTTATAAAATTTGCTCCTATTTATCCTATTGATAGAATCATCAATATCATTATAAGATGACACAAAATTCGGAAATAATGGACTTCAAAGATATTCAATCTTTTGACGATCAATATCCCAGAAGCTTTTCTGTCAGTTCTTTTTCTAAATGCTACCAGGGATCCTTCTTCAACAGTAAAAGTTGATCAAAAAAGGCTGAAACACTCTTTACTCACTAATTTAGTGACTATAATTGCCATCATGTGCATGGAAATCTGTTGGTTTTGCCCTCAGCCAGAGGAGTTTCTAACCTTCTTGAAAATGCAGAGTCTCTAGGCAACAGGCATAAAACCTCTCCCACTGAGCTGGTGACACCAATGTTGTACCATCTACATTTGACTTTGTACCACAGGAAGATGGGGGGTTCATTGGCTTATCCCAATCCATGATCTAGTTTCAAAGGGTTTCAAGAAATACTTGAATTTGAATAACTGCTAGTTTAGTATTTTCAAGTATATCTGTCAAGCCACAGTTGACAAATTAATTTGTCCTTTCTTAATTTATAGGAGTCACACTGCTACTCAGTGAATAGCTAAGTTACGAAGCTACTTTTAAGTATAACATTCACTTACTGCTATTAGTCTTTCACAGACAACAGTGGAGATTTCAGTTACGTAGTTTCTGATTCTGGACATTATTATGGACCATGAGACACTACATTAATAAATAGATTCTCATGCTTCATATAAAAAAATAAAAATAATAAACACAAAAAAAATCCCAGACTGCATAGAGGACAGCACATTAGAGTTTTATTCTTTTTACCATGCAGAAAAACTCCCTGATTTATCAGTAAATACAATGAAAAGCACAATGAATGTCAACTTGCTTCCTCCTGTTTCTTTGCTTGTGCTAATTGAGTCAATGTCATCTTAAAATCTCAGTATTAGACTGTTTCTTCACATACGCAGTTAGCAGAGTTTTCTTTGATACGTAAGAAGTCAACACGGCCTTAAATTCTGTTAACCTGCATGACTGTAAAACACATGAAGCAAGCTCCTTGTTCCATCCCTGATGTTTAGAAAATTTTCATCTTTCTTCTGGTCTCTGAAGATTTGATGCTGCAAAAGGGCTGGAGATTGTATCATCTGGTATATAATGCCTTAAGATACTCAGCTTTAAAGTTTCATAGTCTCTTACCTCTTACAGGAATGTAGAGCTGGAAGATACCTCCAGCATTTTCAAATCCACTCTACTCCTTCACAGACAACCATCTAATCTAATCCCTTTGACAAACTTTGTAAGATTGTTTAAAAAGAAGCTGAGACTTTGCTCCCAAATTGAAAACTGGGTTTGAATTTCACTTCCAGTATGTGAAAAATTCTTGCAATTTTTCCAAGTTAAAGAAATGTATTCTTGACTTTCTGTACATCTTGCACAAATATAACTCCTTCCCTTACCCAGCATTTTCCCCAGTAGATTTACAGAGCAATAATATTCTCTTTTGTTCTTAATTTTGCTCTAGTAAGCAAGCTATGCTCTTTTGTCTACTATTAATAGGTTAGTAAGATGCATTACCATTCCCAAAGTCTTCTTGACAAACTTCTTTTACAGGCATGAAATCTGAGGTAATCTTTCTTAAGCACAGGTGACCAAAACTGTGTATGGTATTCTACATAAAAGTTAAAGAATACCTTATTTCTTATCTGTCTTCTCTGGGATACTTCCTAGATTTTATTTGTCTTTTTTGTGCCTGCACTGCTTTTTCCCAATCACTTGACTATTTCTCATTCTCTAATAGGTTGCCTCAGTACTTAACAAATTATAATACTGTTTGTCCTAAATGCATGACTGAAATTTTATTTTATTTTTGTTTTGCTTTTTCAATTTCTCCTCTCCTCTTCCATTCTGCCCTGTTGTATTCTATCTTACTCTGTCCTATTCCACCCTTCCTTTCCTTATACTTATGGATATTTAATATTTCCTGTACAACTCTCCTCTCTGACTCTATTTGAAAAGAAAATGTTTCCCAAATTTGTGTTGCTAGCAACATTCACTTATTTGAACAAAGCAAATTCCATTAAAGAAAAATTTAAAATCCTAATATATTAATACTAATATAATGCCAAAATTTAAAATACTAAATAAATATTTTTCAGAGTGCTCCATGAGGTTTTTCCTATAGTAACCTTTATTTTCCACGTTCCAATTCTACCTATGAATTGCTGTCTTCTCAATTTCAATAAGTAATTTCTCCTGTGGCAACATGTCATCTCCTTCACTGAAGTCCAGACATGTTTCATCTACTACATTTCCCTTCTCTGAAAAAGAAGTGTTAAAGAAAGATATATAGCTCACAAGATCTATCCATATTACAATCCCATTTACCATTTTCCTTCATGTCTTCAATTATTTTTCCAAATACCTTCTAAAGATTTGCATACCTTTAAGGCCTGTTTTGTTACTGTCCAGAACATCTCTTTTTATTAATTGTGCATGCTGCTCTTTGATTATTTAGAACTACCTATAACTTGATGCATTTATTGCAAAAAAGTTGCCATTGCACCTACAATTGCATTTGCAGATTTTCTCAGGAAGAGACAATGTCCCTGACTGCATTAAGTTGCTTGATTTTATTGTCATTTCAGATATTAATATTTTTATTTTCTATTCTTGTTTTCTCTTTGATACTACATTCAATATTGTTGTCCATATTAAAAACTAGGGTAATGTTTTTATTTAATTTTTAGAACATTCCATAAATAAATTAAATCTCTATTCAACCCCTCAATGTATAAATGTCTTTTCCATTCTGTTTCTTCTTTCTTGTTATTCTATTTCCTGAGCAGAAGGCTGGAAGTTATTTTTCCTAAAACTTGCTTGGTATCGTTTGCATGAACTAGAATTGGAACAGGAATAACTCTCAAAATGAGTCAGATCATATATTGAAAAATACATATGCAAAATCTAAAGTCAATTTAAAAGCCAAAAATACCATAAAATAAAAGGATTATCATGGTGGGATCACTGGGTGTTGATTTCGTGTTTTCTTTTTATTTGCTAGATAAAGATTTTGTTTTAAACTAAAAATAATGAACTGCATATAGGGTTATTCATCCCCATGTTTCAGACTTCACATTTGCCTTTGTTGAACTGCATTAGATTCCGTTCTGCCCAGTTCTCAGCCTGCTGAAGTCCCACTCAGTGACAGCACAACCATCTGGTTATCGGTCAAGATAAGATTTGCATAACCTGCATACTGGCTGGTAGTACACTGTGTCCCAAAAATAAGGAGCATGTCAAATGGTATTGGCCCTAGTATCAGCCTCTGGGATACACAACTGGTGACTTGCCTCTAGATGACTTAACAGCAATGACCATAATCTTTTGCTTTTAGTACATAAGGCAGTTGTCAGTGTACCTCAATATCCATACTTCATCCAGTTTCAATGTTATTAAAGAGAGTCTCAAAAATGATACTAACATCAAGATAGACAACAATCCCTGCTCTTCTTTCATCCACTAAGCCAGTCATGTCATTGGTGGTCAGGTTTGTCAAGCATGATTTTGCTTCATAAAATGATGCCAGCTACTCACATCACCCTCTTCATATGTCTGAAAATAGTTTTCATGATTATTTGCTCTATCACCTTCACAGAAATCAAGGTAGGCTTTACCAGTCTGTAGCTCCCTGGATCCTCCTTTCCCTTTTTGAAGATCAGAGGGACATTTGTATTCTTCCTGTCCTCAGGGATCTCCATTGATCACCATAATGTTTCAAAGATGATTGAGAATGGCCTCGCAATGACATCAGCCAGCTCCCTCAGCACTCATCAGAGTAGCCCTTCAGGTCTAGTGTGATAAGAGACGTTAGGACCGTGGCTCCACCAGCAGATCTGGTCAGCCTAGGACTTCGTCCTGCCTGGCCACTGGAGCTGCTAGATGCAGCTGCCACTTTCCAATTTGGAGGTTCAACCAGTGGCAAAGCTCGGCACATGCCGCAGACACTGGTGCAGCTGAGTGCTCGCTGCAAACATGCAGCACTCATACACTCATCCCACAGACACCTCACACTCGTGGGTCCCCATGAACACGAGAACAAACCATCTGTCCACCTGACACCCCTGCCCAGACCCAGAGCCTCCTATGCACCCACTGGGCCAGCCTGAAGTTTTCTAGAGAATCCACATGCTCATCCAACACACAGCATGGGGCAAGCACAGACACTCTCCACCAGCAGACAGCACCTGGCACAAGGGCTGTGACCCACAGTCCTGCTCCAGCCACTGTTGCTGAGCCCCTCAGTTGCCTCATTCACAACTGTCCCTACCCAGTAGCTAGTTTCTGGGGCACACACTGTTTCCACCCCGGTGGCTGGAGAATGAAGACCCCACCGACTCCAGTAGCTAATACCACAGACTCAAGGTGGGCCACCACCCCCAGTCTGGCCTAAAGAGCTAGCACCCAGTCCCCTCACACCAGTCCAGTAGCTGGCACTGGAACATTGCAGCACTGACACACACAGGATAGAGAGCAAGATTATGCAGAGAGATTGTTAAGGAAGTATTTAGTAGAACAGGACAGACTATGGTGGCTGGGCACAAGGCTCATTTTATACAGAACCACCCCTTTCTATAACACTTTCTGTCTACCCTGTTTTAGTTCCTTTCTGATCTCTTGTTCCCAACATATCCCTCCATTGGTCTGTATAACTCTATGGATGCCCACACCCCTCCTAGTTAGGGTGTCCCCTGGTTTACAGTATTATCAGTTGCAAAGACCAGGTTGATCTTCCTGAAAGTGGTGCCTGTAGTTTATGGATAACCCATCAATGAATGTGAGTGGCATTGATTGTGTCTTGTCATTGTCACCATGTGTATTTTGTCAAGTCTATATTTGGTATATTTTGTTTCTGCTTTATCCCTTTTCCCTTATTTTCCCAATTGACAAGATCCCAGATCAAATAAGCTCACTGAAATAAACATTCTCACAGTCCCACATGCCCTCATCAATTACTGTTACTAACCAGGTTTTATTCTAATCACTGTCTCCCTTATCATTTGTCAGTTAGGTTTCTATCCCCATATATGCTTGTTTACGGTTTCCTCCTTTTCTTATTATCCTTTTTTTGTTCAGTGAAAAATGTCCTTGACTAGATACCCTTAAAGAAGTAGACATTTTCCTTCCACATAACCTTACACAATGCACTTTCTCATGTCTAATTTGTTCAAATGTTCCCTAATCTGATCCTCCTCCATGAAGAATTTTCCAGTGGTCACAGGGGACTGGGATTCGTGAAGGCTGGTCATACCACTAAAGACTGAGACAAGTATGGCATCAACTACCACAGCTCTTTCCATATACTTTGCCACCCCATCTCCTAACCTATTCATCAGACGATCCATATTTTCCATAGTCTTCCTTTTGCTGATGATGTATCTGCAGAGGCTCTTTTTGTTGCTATTCACATCTCTTGCCAGATTTAACTGCAGGTGAGTTTTGGCTTTCCTACCTGAATTCCTACATGGTTGGCCAGTGTCACTATATTCCTCCAAGGTTTCTTGTCCCCACTTTCACCTCTTATATGTTTTATTTCTAAATCTGAGTTTTGTGAGGATCTTCTTTTTCACTTTTTTTTTAGTTTCTGCTGCCTGGAATGAACCATTCTTGAGCTTGGGGAAGTTGATTATTTATCCATCCAGAACTTATATCTCAATAACCTAGGCTGGTAACCCCTAGACTGGTCCTGTGCTAAACATTTACTCAGCACATATCATGGGTTGGCACAGGCCACAGAGCTTTCTCAACAGGCAATTTGCATGCTACCATCCTATCTGGTGGGGTAAAAAGTGTGTAGCAAGTTGTAGGCCATTTCATAATACTTGGCCTCTGTGCCAGAGAGCTGCCACAGGCACATTCAGTTTCGTGGGGTTGACATAGCAATGGCATTTGAATCTTCTGCTTTTCATCTTTCTGGATTGTTAATTGTCTTCACTTCTCTATTAATTCTCAGAAATCCATTGCTGATTCATTTGATAGATTTCATAAACCAAAGATGCACTTCTCACTGGACACATGGACTACACTATACAGATAATTAAAGAGAAATATGGGCTGATTACATTCCTTCCTCTCTAAGGGCACCTGGTGGAGACTGTCTGATATCTATGATGCCTAAGGCTGAGTTCTTCTACTGCACAGCAGCTGCATCCACGCTACATCACACTCAGCCCTCTGGGGCCCATGCTGTAGCTTCTTGTTCCTATCATATCATCAGTTTCTGTGTTTTTTCAGCTGAATGTGTCTGAAACAATTTGGTGGTTGAACTTCAGCCAACCAGAGAAGTGTTTTTATAGCGCAAAACTGTTTCAAACCCTAGAAGTTACATGAGACAATGCATTGATCCTTGAGGGTGAAAAGTCCCAGGTGTTAAAGGACTGTTCAGAGTGAAAGTAGCCAAATTGTGTAGATAAATTCTGGTTTTTGTGGTGGTGCTCAACATAATCTTTCAGACCTTTGTTCAAGTGTTGTCCTAGAGAATGCTACCTGTCTAAACAAATAAGGCAAGGGGACTGCCAGGGGCTCAGTTTGTGAACTTGCTTCCTATTCTCTGTATCTCATTAGTTTCAACATACTCACGGAATTCCAGATGAATGCAGGGAGGTTATTTGCCATCTTATAGGCAGTTTAATAAATACTACGCTTAAATCTTGCTCCTGAAGTCTAGGCCCAACAGTGGAAAGCTGATGGGAGAAAAAGATAAGATGATGTTTTAAATGAGATAAATTATGATAATGACTCTTTGGTGTCAGATACATAGAAAGAGGATAGAAGCATCTGTCCTCTAGTTTTTATTCAAGGCTGGCTAGGAGGGTAGCTAGCTTCTAATCGAGAGTAGCTAGAATAGTAGATTCAGCATTCACAAATCAGAGAATATTATGTTCTCAATGGAAACATGTGGGAGTCTTTTAAATGTAACTTGAAAGTTAATAATGAAATTTAGATAAGATACAGGGTTGAGACTCCAGAATTTTTATCTCTTGAATCTGCAGATGGGATTAAAACATTTTTCTCCTGAACAGAGCAGTAGTGAAAATTAACTCCCTAAGGGATCACATTTACCCAGAAATTTTTTCTAGTTTCTGTGATTTGCTTTTTTTTTTTTCCCCACAGATACCTCCTTTATTCTTGCTTCTGTTTTACAAGCCCCTCTCTATTGCTTGCTCTCTCTTATTCTTTGTTTAGGAAAATAAGAGCTTCCATATGAAGAGCTGTGCTCCACTCAGGGCAACATTGAGTTCCCTGAGGCTGCTCTTGCAAATGTTTCTGGAGAGAGCAGTGGAATCCAGGTAGCCAGGTTTTATATGGTGATGACACAATCACGGAATAAACAAGTTCTTTATGGCTTTTTTCCTTTCCTAATATGTGTTTTTATTATTCTGTTACTGTATATGCATCCAATAAATTATTAATTTTCTGTGATAGTCATCTCCATTATAACACATTCTATCTACCCGTCCATTTCTTCCCTTCACTTCCTGCATTCTTTCTATATAATTCATTCCCTCATTTTTCATTTGATGGGAAAGTATTTTGCCATTTATCTGGGCAAATATTTTATTTGTTTCATGTGCCTGACCTAAACATGTTTGACTTAAGATTAATATCAGACCATTTATTTTACAAAAATATTCTCTACGTATTCTATGTATAGGAAATATATTTTGGATATTCTAATATTTCTTTATTTTCACTCTTCCCCCAAAATCAGAAATAGCATCTTTATTAAGATGTAGGTTCCCGATACATCATGCTACACTAATTTAAATGAGAAGTGAATCTCTTAATTGAAAGCACACTAAAAACAGATTTCTGGAGCAATATTTTTATGAGATTGCTTATTAAAAATTGGAGAGTTATTTTTATGATTTAAATAGGGTTATAAATAAAGACATAGATCTTTTTAGCTCTGTATCCTCTCCCCACAGAGAAGCTTGAGGCAAAATAGCTTAAAAATCCTTTCTATGTCTCATGTGTTTCATGTTAAATGACTTCATGCTCTACACATTAAGAGGTGTAGTTTCCTTTTCCTTTTACTGACAATAATTATTAAAAGACTCATAAATAACATGGCCTGGTCTGTGGAAATGTATGCGGACTAACATTCTTGCACATGTTCAGAACTCATGCCACAAAACAAGCTAAATAAAAAACATTCTTTGATGTCACTTACATTGGTGTCATCTTCAAACTTCCATTATATTTATTTTATATTGATTTGCTTGTGGATAAGAAGGAAACAAGACATCTAACTTTATTGTATTCTTATAGTTTTATCTGTCCATCCATGGTGTGTGGAGTCATGCCCCGGAATATATGATTCTTTATAATTGATTCTTGACAAGGATTTATAGTGATTAGTTCACCAGTCACAGTTTACTCATTCTTAAAATGCTTTGATACTGCATGTTAATCCCCATAGAACAAATGAATAATAAATTCATGACAAGAATGACAGTGAGAGACTGTTAAGCCTGTCTGCTTGAGCACTGTATAGACAGGGAGTGATGAATTCAAGGTTTTGTGTATAACCCTAGTGCATTATAAGTACTTGTAATATTTAAAAATGTATACATTATAACTCAAAGCAATATCTTAGAATAGCATCTGTATTTTTCTGGTACTTGTGTCCTGGATACTTGTGATTTTTTTTTTGTGTCAGTCTTCTATGATTAAACTGAAGTACATGTAAGAATAAGTATCTTGTAAATCAGAACTCTTAAATAGCATGTTCTCTTTTTTTGCCTGTGGTACCTGTTTTAATAATATCACCCTTCAACTGTTCAGGAAAGCCCTAGAACATGTACAAAAGTTTCCTTAACTTCAGTAGAAATTAAGCAGGTGTTTTAGACTAATCGCTTGCTGAAATGCTTTGTGGAATGCAATTTTAATTAGCAGCTCTACTATATATTTCCTTTCTAGAAGTATAGATTTCTTTCAATCTAATTGAGAGGGTGAGCCAGTTAACTAAGCTAATTTAGTGGCATATGTCTGAGCAGTGCTAGTTTTATTAGGTCCCTTTTAAAAGCTACGTCCATTAACTACAAAACCAATAGCCTGATTCTGAGCTCACTTGTTACAGTGAAGAAATACTTACTCCCATGTTCCCACTCACGTTCTACTCACCAGAGTAAATGCAGGTCTTTGTAGGTTCAACTCTTATTTAACCCATTGTTTCTGGCATCTGTTCACTATTGCTCTACATAGTATATTTATCTGCAGTGCATTATTTTTCACAATTTATGGCATGCTTTTAATTCCATAATGTCCAAGGACTGCTCCTTGGACTTTCTGCAGTACAAGTGACAATATTCTGATCTGTAGGAGCTGACAATAATATCTAAGGACAAGCAAGAAATACACACAATGATGAGCATCAGCTACAGTATAATTCATCTCAGCATCCCTTTAATTCAGATATATAAGCATTAATGCCTAACAAGATGGTTTTCCTTGTAGGCCCTCTAAAGTTGGGCAAATGTACTCACGGGAATCACCATTCATTAAGCATCTTCAACTCGGTCTTTCCAATTGTCAGTAGTTGAGATGAGAATTATCTCTACATTTTGATGTCAACACTAAAAGCTAACTTAAATTTTAAATTTCCAAAACTGGTGGGAAACAGTTTTCCCTTGAACTGTTATGCTCTATAGCTCTATGTCCATGTTACTCTGCAGATAAGTTCCTTGAAGTAGCAGTTTATTGGTTTACTTTGTGTTTTACTTTGGGGAAATATAAACTGGAATTGTATGTATTTAAAAATCGTATACTCCTGTGAAATCACAATAAGTTTCCTAGTGTTTCAGAATGGATCCAATGAATGAAGTATTTCATTCAGTCAACTTTTTAATTCTTTCAGCGGCAGACCTGATAAATTATGATAAATTGTTTACTTCTGTATTTTTTTTAATGGAAATGTATATTTTGTTACCTGGCTCCTGTTAAAATGTAATTGTGGGGATTATTTTCTGCCTGAGAAAAAAACAAAAAAACTTATATTAAGATAGAGTGCCTTTCTCTAAAGAAAAGACGCTGTTCCATTGTCAATATACTGAAAGCAGGAACTACTGTTTGAGGCACTATGTCATATATTATACTGGGGGTCAGGTTAGATATGTGCAAGTCTTGATCTCTAAATTTATGAAACCTGAGGAAAAAAATAGACAAATTTTCTTTGCTCAGAGTTGGATGACAGGTAGCACTTGCCCAATGTATAAGTTTTTTTTCTGCTGTTGATAACTTTTTTGACATACTAGATGATAGTTTTTTGTGATGAGAGATGGAAGCTGCATCTAGTATAGTATTTCCAGTTGGCTTAAAAACTGAGGCTTTCCTTAACTTGTTCCTGACAACTGTTTAGTCATGGCAGATTTATTCAGTGAGACTTACTACAATCAAAAACCATGATGATTGTATGTATTGTTGACCACAGGAGGGTGATTGGACCATTAACACTTAAGGACTTTTTTGGCTCATTAACTAAAGTGGAAACAAAAGATGTTATGGAACTGTTTTGTTTACACCAGTCCGGTCTCTATAAAAATGATCTTTTAATAAAAATTTTTATTTGCAGCTAGTAAGTCAGAGAAACCTACAAAACCCTTCAACAGTCCTTGAAAGATAATGGTACTTAACAATCTATAGTCTTCTTAATTTGGATAAGACCCTTGTAAGCACTTTTGTTTTGGACTGGTATCTCTGAATTGTTCTTGAGAAGAAAAGCCAAAACCAGAACTTGGTATAAACATTTAATTTTGGCAGAAGAGTGTGGTTAGATCTAGACCCAGGCTTTTTATTAGCCAAGACACTTATTGTTTTCTGTCACTATGTTTGGATCATGCTAAGAAAAAATGAACTGATGAGCAAGTGCTGCTTAAATGGCTTGGCTAGCAAAGGGAACAGCTGCTGCTTCTCACTTATGATATATCCTGAGTCCACGTGGCTATAAAACTGTTCTACATATTACTTCCTAGAATGGCATGCTTAGGGATGTTTAATGTTTATGTCAACACAGGACAATTCTGTTTAAGTGTTATAAGTTAGAGCCAAAATGCTCAGGCATTTAGCCATTTGCTTAGGGGTCTGTCCAAACTCCAAGAGCTCTTTAGGTCAATAAATAAACAAATAAATAAATAAATTCTCCCCTCTTGTGAAACTATGTGAAAAACTGTACTTCTGATTACTCTAAAGAAAAATACAGTCAAATCTGGTTTTACACTAGACTTATCATTGTGGAATTTGAGCACTTGCAGCATCCAAAATTACAAAAAGACTGTGGAAGAGAAACAAAAGATACAATACATGTGAACTACAGGAGCTCAGCAACATGATGTAAATAAATAAGGGGGAAAAAATAGTTTAAATGTCAGAAAAACTTCCCATTGTTGAGACTTCTTAAACTGCGGAATTAGTTCCTTAAGAATAACAATAAATAGTCAAATACTTGAAAATGGAATGGAAGTACATAGAACAGTATCTTGTACTAGTGTTAGAATTTGAAGGATATATCAATGCTTTGCTAAGCATGTATGCTATAAATAAATGTATTACTTATCTACATAATCACCTTGTTTCATTAAAGTGGAGGTATTCTAAAAATCCAATATGGTTTTATTGTCTTCACTGTATTAATGATTTTTTCCCTATTTATACAAGCAATTAATATCCTCTGCTTCTCATTTTCAAATACTGCAATTCAGTTTTAGAACATTAAGAACAAGCATACTGACTACAAATGCAGTGCAACACAAGAAAGAATTTCTAACAGAAGTTGAGGAATCTTCATCTCTGGAGGTTTTTAAGACTTAGATAAACAAATCAAGGCTTTGTCTGGTGCTGGTGATAGTTCTGCTTCAAGCACAAGGGTGAACTACAGAGGTCTTTTCCAACCTACGGTTCAATGATTCCATGAACTTGCATGAGTTAAATTTTTGTAGGTCTCATATTCGTAAAACTGACTCTAACTCAATTCCAGCTTACTTCAGCTCTTCCTCCCCTTATTCGCCAGGACCATGGAGAAGCCGCTTACACTACCTTTTGCATCCAACTGGAGATGCTTGAGATAAAGACTTTAAAGTTTATGAGGCTTTCACCAAAATGAATGAAGAATGAAACGGTTCAGAACACCCTGGTTAGACTTTGGTTCTTTTTTGTCCTGTATGAAACTAAGGTCTTGCCGTAGTTCTCTCTGTAGATGACCAATGGAGACAGGGCTGCTAATTTAGGCACCTAATTTAGGCACCTAGAATAGGTTTCATCTTATTGAGCATAAATAACCATATCTGAGCTAGTCATTGCAGTCAATGGAAAAACAACATGATTTTAAGGTTGTGTTGGGATCTTTTCCTATTTCAACTATGAAGAGAGTGTAGGATGACTAGTTTTGACAAAAAAACTTACAGGACAAGGTCATAATGCTGACTCAATCTAAACTATTTGAAGTTAAAGTTAGATGAGGTGTAGCACAATGATCTGGTTAAATGATTACAGTAGACAGTGTGGTAGCACAATGATCTGGTTAAATGATTACAGTAGACTGTGTGAATAAATCCCATAGTTTTGATTACTGAAATTTTATCATAAATTTAGATACATAAGTCTAAAGATATACACTGATGTGAGGAAAGGAAAATAAATGGTGCAAGGCCCTGCAGCCCTTCATTTATGATGATCATAAATTTGCTGAGCTAAGCTTACATCTGCACAATCTAGGACCACCACATTTTGTTACCTTGGTTATCACTGTGTAGATACAAAGAAAGTATAGCCAATGTAAAAGTTTCTTTACATTGCACATACTGCATTACGGTCACACCATAATCTGATAAAAGTTTACTGAGCACTTAATCTCTAATAGATCTATAACCTAGCACACACTAAGTAGAGAAACTGGTATATGGCTTGAGACAAAGATGGATCAGCTCTGCACAATCTATGGTTAGTTACTTGAGCTATGGTCTACAGTAGTTTAAGCATGCATCTGCAGACATATTGTTCTGAGGAATACTTAGACTTCTCTCAGAAAAAAGAAAAAATATCAGGAAGTAAAAAATAGTCAACTTTCGAAAGGTTCAACCCTACAGCCATAGGTATGACATTACCCTGTTATTCTATGCTTTTAAGAGAAGACATTTGCTTTAGTAATGACAATAACACAGAGAACTCTCGAATATAAAAGAGAAGGTCTTAAAAATGAAAGAGATGGTGAGAAATGAATGGTTGATTCAAGATAAAGGTGGTTATTTCACAGTTCTGTGACAGGATTCTGAAGAAGAAAGTATACAAATTATATTAAGCTGCCTAGTTTTTGCCTACAAGAGGCAAAGAGACTAGGAGAAAGAGCTAACTGCCATGTTCAGATGCAAAGCCTTCAGACAACATAGTCTTGTAGCACAGACAAGACAGTGGGAAGCTAGTCAGGAAAATACTATGAATCTGTGAAAGACTGATGTATAGACTTCAGTAATATTTTTGAAGTATCTTTCTATGCCAAAATATTCTGATATGCCTTGATAAGTGATCAAATACAATAAAAAATAGGCTCTGATGGAGTGAGAATAGGGACATCCTGTTAGAATAGCAAATTTTCTCCTCCTCATTTATCTCTTTCTTTCAAAGACTTTTTTACCCTCTGTAGATGGTGATAGCAATATGGTCCAAAGCGCAGGTAGCCTTGAGAAGACAAAGTTCAGCAATAGGAAAGTAGAAAGGCACTCGAACGTCAGTATCTAGGTAATAGGCAGTAGTTCATTTGTAGATAGGCAGCCAGCTTTTAAAACATTTAAACTACTTATATCACTGTGTGGCTGCTGTATATTGCCAGTCTGTTCTGCTCCAAGGGATGCTGAGTGGATTTAAAAGTGAACAAAATAAAGATATTACAGACATGTTCTCTTTCCCTATACTAAGTGGAACTTTCCTCTCCAAATCCCTTGCAAATCTATTGGTATTTAACCTACACAAGCTGGTATACAGGTATCTGGCTGCTTTTTACATTTATATATGCATGTGATTTGAAGCATTAACAGCAACATTTTTCCTCTCCTCCTGTTCAATACAAGAGGGCAGCAAATATACAATTTCTTTCCAGGCCAGGCTAAGAATGTGTAAAAAATAAATCCTTTCAGTCAGTCACATCATTGGACTAGGAACAGAAATCCAGTCCCTGCTTGGCTTGGATACTTAATTTATTATATTTTAACTGCTATCTTTAATCCCTAATGACTATTTGATCTCTAAAATCTGAGTTTATCCTCAGCCAAGTATTATCTGATTTATAATTGGAAATAATCAGCTCTTCAGCTGCAGGCAATATGTGTTCTATTCAGCAAATCCGCTGTATGATTCACAGCATCATACAAAGAAGTTGTTCTGTTACATATGAATACTATCTCCTCTTCAAACGTTATTTTCCTTATTGAGGCAATTGTACTGATCTCAGTGTTAACTTGACTGACTGTATGGGATAAGGATCTCCAGATAGAGTAAAGAAAGAAGTGAAGAACTATTATATAAACTTTTATTGAAGTTATTGTTACTGTTTTCCAAATAAAAGTAATTCTTACACAGTTTATACATACATTCCCAGGGCTTCCATGGAATTAAAGGGCACAAGTGATACCATCTGCTGCGAGCAGATCCTCATCCTTCTGCACTGCCACCTCATAACTCAAGTCCCATAAACAAAATTAGTAGCCATGGACAAACACTTTCTTCAGAGAATAAACACAGAAAAATTCCTCTTGAAAATCACTGAAATGCTCAGGAGGAGACAGTAAGTCTGTAATTTTATTTTATTTTTAGAGAGGGGCATGAAGATAGAACAAGCTTCCTTAGGAAAGTTATCTGTACAGTGTAGTCCTTTTCCGTACAGACTCTTACAAATTATGCTCTCCTCTTATTCCATGCAGAACAATTTTAACAGTCTCCTAAAGAAAGGTATCAAAGTGAATGAAATGGGACGAATTGTCAAGCACATGAACTGCCTTGCTGCAAATGTCAGACAATAGGACTAACTGTAAACAGGCTTGTGACAGAATAAACTTTTTCAGATGTGGCTTCCAGAGTTGGATAAAATAATCTTCAATGATACAACACAGACAATCACACACCGAAGCGTCTACTCTTGTGTCTCTCTGGAAAGAATGTAAGATTTTTTTGACAGAATCTAGGAGCCAAGATGAATCAGGAGAAATCAAGGAATGAACCTTAGCATTATTATGAAAAGCTGATGAAGACCTTGACTAACTTAATCCCTAATATTGCTGATGATTAGATTTACCTCAAAATCCTGCCCCCCTTTCCGAACTTACATTCTTAACATAATTTCTTATCTAATGAAATAAACGTCTGAGTTAGCTTTATGTCCTTCCCAAATAATGAATTCCTGAGAGAAGAAAATATTCCTTTAAAAACATGTCATCAATGTCAGAGATAGTATTTGCATTTGCAGCCTTTTCTTTACCATTAATTATTTTCATGTGTGTTTAGACTATAGCTTCTGTTTGAGAAAGGCAAGATGTCAAGCAGACAGCTGAATATTAGGCTAAATTTCAGCATATTTGCACAATTGAATTACATGAGATTGATAACTAATGCTATTTGCTTAGTTCTAAATAATCAATTCAATTTACTTGAATATACTTTCCATAGTAAAATTCACTGTTACCACTCAACTTGCCATCATCATTGCATCTTGCATATGATTTCCCAGGTGAATTCTAGTGGCAATAATATGCCACCTTATTAGAATCTGGTTTTATGCCTATCCTATTGTTCTGAATGGATAAGCAGCAGCTATTGTAAATTGTAAAATAATGTGATACTATGAATTATTAATAATTTATTTTTAAAAGAAAAGTATTACTTAATGGACTATATATCGTTTATGTTTTCTTCTTTGTGATTGAAAAGTAAATATCAGAATTCTTGAGTTCTGTTGACAGACTTACTGGGTAAGCACTGATAATGCTATGCTTTTGTTTAAAGTCAGTGAATCATGGCTAATACTTGTGGTGCCTTAGTGAAACACTCACATCACAAACTGAAACCATAGAATATGCCTGAGATTAATTATGAATTGGTGTTTCAGGTTAGTAACTTTCCAGGGAAATAAGAATACAAACTCTGCAATGTAGTCTCCCACATACAATCTGCATTTGTGATTCCCTTATACCTTTTCAAAAATTATTTCCTCAGACAACTTTTGACAAAAGACTGGATACAGGTCTTGGTACTTGCTGAGGTATCCATATCAGCTGAAAAAAACCCAATGAAAATAACCCCAAAATAAACCCTAACAGAAAACAACCAGCAGAGATGATTATTTATGGATTTGAGGTAATTGACTATAGCAGGCTTTTGAATTATATGCAGTTCATTTCCACATTTTGATGTAATGCTAGGTGAAGCTTGATAATGAAATTATCTGAGTCTTCACTTAAGATTTGAATTTATATTATATAAATTTTCATCTTCTCTAGGTTTACTGAAACTACCAAGTCATTTAATTTCTGGTCTAAAGTGTTTCTGAGTGAATACCTGAATAGAAAGGAAACTGCAAAAGAAACAAATATGCATAAATATGCAGAGAAATATCTCTTTACGTAACAGAAATTTGTTGTATTTGAATGTGCTTTTCTGAAAGCCTCTAAAGAAATATGGTTGGATAGGGTTGTGGCTAAGGCACTGGATTAAGAGACCAGTATTCAACTTCTGGCTGTGTAACATATCTTCTGTGACCTTGGACACATCACCTAGCCTTTCCGTGTTTCATTCCTCTGTCTTTTTTTTTGGTATTATGATATGAATCTATTTTATTTACAAATAATGCATGGGACAATATTCGTAAGATTAGTTAGCCAAAGACATGCCACTGAAGCAACTAATCAAAAGAAGGAGACAAAGGTATATGACCTCATAATTCACAACAAGTTCTGTATATATACATGCAAATGCATTTACTTTTTGTAAAAGTGATGGAGAAAATTGAAGTCAGCTCTACAGAGCCAGCAAATTTGCTTCCATCAGTTTATTTATGACACTTTTATTTCCTCAGTCAGAAAATAATCTGGGTATTTTCCATTTAGGAATCAATTTCGTAACTGGAATGTTAAGGAATAAAAGCCAAATAAGTTTAATATTATCTAAAATTCCTTGCACTGGTAATTTCCAGCTATGTTAAAAAGCTCCCATCCTTTCCTCAAGAATTTCATAAGTCTTACTGACTCAAAGAAAGTTACAAATTGAGTCAAGCTAGTAGTCCAAAGATGTATTTTGGAGGGATAATACATTGTGATATTTGATATGGTTTCACTACCATTACATAAGCTTAATTTTCAGAGGATTGTGGCCCTTAAGCTTTAAAAAATAACTATGTTGAAGGGCTAGAATAACTATTAAAAATAACTACATGGGTTGAAATGACCTATATATAGTTGCTTTGCTCAACATTTTAATGGTTTCTGTGGACAGTTTTTCTTAAAAGCTTTGATACTTCTCTTGGCTGAGCAGACCACTGAAAACTTGCAGTCAGAAAGAGCAGAAAGAGTCTTTTCTTAGCTCATGAAATTCCACAACCAGAGCATGAATTTTCTTTGTGCCAATCAAAAAGCAGGTTTATGATACAACTGGTATAGTCTTTGTGGCCCAAAGCAGCACATCTTTTCTGTGAAGCCGAGAAGTTATTCTTGCTCTAATGGTAATCCAAATCTAGTCAAAATGCAATAGTTATTATTATTAGTCCTGACATAATTATGTTAACAGTTTTAGTCTAAATTATCCAATTAATCCAGAAAAAAAATCATTATTTGTATCATTAACATGCTCTTCTGAAGGTGTTATATATTGAGTTGTAAGCATCCCAACTCCTTCACCAAGGACCATCTGGTTTGGGGATCCAGATGTTGGTAGTGGGAGTTTCGTCCTCAATGTTGGGAGCTATTTTGATGCATTGAGAACACCTTGTTCTCTCTTCATAACTCTGTAATTTCATGCTACAACCACATTTACTATATATGGTGTAGTTTACAAAATCTAAGTACTTCTTCTTTGCTGTCTTTGTTAACTACAGAAACAAATTCTATCCAGCTCACAAGTATTCCTTGCATTCCTTTAATGATCATTAACTTGAAACTGCTAACCTGTTCTTATCCCTGAGGCCTTTGTTTTTGTCATGTGCTCATACCTCCAAGGCTTCAGCTATATCCTGTGCTTTTAGTTTCCTATATTCCATGATTATTTTAGAGTAATAGATTCTTTACCAAACATCTTTTATCAGTTCTTGTTACTTAACAGAAACGAATCAAAGTTTTTGGAACACTAGATGTTGCATTTACTATGCAAAATAGGTCAAAATCAAGCAAAACACCAAAAAAAAGGCAATACTCAACTGGTTACAGGACAATAGATGGTACAGCTAAGCAAGCTAAAACAAAGTGCCAGAAAAGCCCAAAATAAGCCCAGACAAAACAAATCTGTAAAAACCCAGTCATGAAGCCTCACAGAGTTAATAGAATTTGTGGCCTGTTAAAGCAACAGCAATCCCATATTTACAGGCCTACCTAAGTGCAGCCCTCTCTGTGACAACAGCCTTCAAAGCTGATAGAAATAAGCCAAATGCTCAAGAGCAATGCTGAAGGCTGGTGTACTACACCTTCTGCCAACAACAGAGGAATGAGGGTGACAGCTGAGCAGAAGTCAGCTTGGGTGTAGGGTTTAAACTTCAAAAGATTCCGAACAAAAATGCTACATAAAAAAAAGATAGTCTGAATGCAAAGATAACTATGAAAAACTGCGAAAAAGAGCTATCCTATGAATTGCCACTTTGACACCTCTTGCATGTAGATTTTGATACATCTAACAAAATTACTGTTTTCCTCAAGATCTCCCTTCCCTCTCCATATACTTGCCCTTGAAGAGGATGATAAAAAAAAATTCAGATCATAGAAGTAAATTTGTATCTGCCATAACCTACTTATAAATTCTTCAATTTTCAATATATTCTTGGTGTAATTTTCTGTATTTTTAATTTGTGGCCATCTGAAGATTCCTCCTTGATCACCTGCAATTGTTGTTTAAGTGGCAGAAAAATAATTGGTGAATGTGTGGCAACCTCGGGTTCTTTGGAAATTTTGGAAGTTTATTTTTAGTTTTTATTTATATAAGTGGGTTAGTATAGAACAAGAAGAGGGAAATGAATTCCACTCTGAAAGAAGGAAATAGGAAGGCACTGTAAAAGCAAGCCACCAACACTACTATATCATTAGCAGGAGTGATGGTTAGGTACTTGTGAGTGCTTGCTCATTTCTTTTACATATTGAATGGATCTGAGTCCTTATTTAATACCCCATAGAAATCTGTGAGGCATATGAGACCTTGAAAATCTGGTCTCCACACACATTTCTTTGATTCTAAGGAATATTTTTAATGTAGCTCTTACATAACTTTGCATATATTTTAAAAATATATAAGTTTATGAGGCTGATGAAGGACATCCTCAATTTCACTAAATTTCACTGGCCATAATTGTAATTATATCTTTCAATCAATTTTTTTTTGTGCATGTGTTTTGTGAAGATTTGGCAGGCTCCCTACCAAATTATTATCCCATTATTTTTCCTTCCTCTCATATTGTAAGGTGGAGGTGAATGAAAACAAAGTATAAAGCCGAGACAGAGGAAATAACATTAATTATATTGAAACAATCTGCTAGCACTCAGGGTGGATGAAGTTTTTTTTTTGCAATCAAGTTTCACCACTTGAACACCACTATCAACAGTCCCATCAGCTTCTGTGTTTGTTCCACTGCATGGCCGAACAGCTAGGTAGGTCATTTGTCACAGAACATAAAAGAATTCAGTCTTTTTGAAGTGGCAAATCCAAGCCTACGAGCCCATCAGTAATTCATACTATAATTCCATCTTTGCATAATCAGAGAGATTAGCTGCCAGCAGCCTGTTTATGTGCAAGAGCAGAGCAGCATCTTGGAGTTAGATTTTCCCTGTAAGCCTATAAATTTTTATGAGGTTTATATGTTTTGATCAGCAAAACACATTTTGAGGAGGAATAAATATAATTTTAAACTAAACATATTTCACTTTTTAGTGACGCATGGATACCAGTCTGGCATTTTCTTATGATAGGTAGCCAAAAGCAAACTGGGCTCTCTTTTTGTGGTTTGTAGACAAGGAAAAAGCTTGAATTTAGGGCCGCATTAATGCAGATGACCACTGAATGAATTTGACCTCTTTAGTGCTTGAATCAACTCAGCTGGAAAACTGGATATTAGCAGGACCTGACTGAAAAAACAGATGTTGGAGCACAATGGATAGTCTCCATAAACAAATCACAGCCAAAACCTATGTGAAATTGCATTTGGTTATTGTGAAAGAGTAGAAGGAAAAAAAGATTTGTGATATTTTTTATTGGAAAACCAAGCAAAGATTCAAAGAGAAATGTTATGGTTCCAATACATCTTTACAGTGAGAGGCTAAGTAGCATGACTTCTTGATGGGAAGAATATACTTGGAATTTGAGAGACCTAATGTAATAGAAAATCATCTAATAAGGAATATGTTCGGCAGAAATCAGTCAAAATGACAAGGTGAACTATCAGGCACCTTAGACGTTTTACTGGAATTTCAAATAACTAAAAAACCCTTTATAATAAGTCATTCTCATATTTGTAGACTTAGAGTTATTGAATCTTTGCTAGATTTCACAAATATTTCTTAGAATACTTTTTTTTTTTGTAAGCAAGTACATAATCATTAATGTTTTTCAGACGGTGATGTTGTTTCACCTGTTATAGGAAGAAACATAGGAACAACTGAAGAAGTTAGGTCTTTTCACCCTGGAGAGGAGAAGGCTCAGGTAGGAACCTCATCAGAGTGTTCCAGTGCTTCATAAGTGGATACAAAGAGGTCAGAGACTCTCCCTTCACAAGCATCCACATTGAGGAAGACAAGGGGCAATAGGTACAAGCTGCACTGAGAAAGCTTTCATATCGATAAAAGAAACACATTTTTTACAGTGGTAACAATAATTCACTGTGACAACCTCCCCAGGGACATGGTAAAGTCTTCATCACTGTAGGTTTTAAATATGTATGGCCTGAATTAAAACTATTAGTTTGCCTATGCAGTAATATTTTACAATTCATAGTTAACATCTTTTTGAAAGGTCTTTGAAATTGTTTTAAATCAATATGAAAATAATCTAAAAAGTTATTTCCATAAATATCAGAGGTCACTTGAGTTAAAAGTGTCTTGTTATTTAGTAAAATTACTGTCATTGGCTCTCTCTTTATCAAGAAATCTATGTTGTGTGCATTGAGTAGTGTATGATTTCAGAGCTATAGCTACTGACTTTAGATACAAAGAAGTGATTAGAATTCTTTTGGGTTTGGTGGCATACAGAAGTCACAGGTATGGATGTCTCATTGAAACAAAGGATGCAAATCTCAGTAGCTTTGATGGTGTGAGTGCAGGTGAGCATCACAATTTATGTACCACCAAGTGAAATTTTTCTCTGAGTAAGTCCCAATCCCTTATACAATTGAAAACTCTTAAAATCTCTCTGAAGAGATCAGGTATTCCTGCAGAATTATTTATTTACAAGAGAAGTTTTTGTAGTGAGATTGACCATTCCAATTTTAGGATAGAGAGAGAAATAAAAACATATTTTAAAATCACAAAAATTCACTGTTGAAGTTACCAACATAAAATAGGGAAGAAAACCTCTGGCTGACTCTCAGAAATTCAGAATTTATGTTAAACCAGTAGTAGTTAATATTTTTTTTTCTCCCTGAATTTACACATACATAGTACACTTCATTTCCATTATAAAACATAGGAAGTGACACCCAGCAGACAAGTACTGATTTCTTAACAAGGTCTACATACCATAAACTCTCTTGTGTTACTCTCAAAATCCTGCTTATGGGCAAAGAAGAAATGTGTCTTAAAGCTAAAAAACTTACTGCTTGTGGACTTCATATCTTAAGAATCCAAGAATAATTTTTAGTTCAGAAGTAATTATAAAACCAGAATGAATAATTCCATGCAGAAGAGGTTTTAGTAATATAGCTAATGTAGTTATAAACACACTTTTTAGTTCCTAGTCCTTTTCCTGGTGTTATACTTACTCTTCCTCTGCTTTTCAGGGTCCTAAGGTCAATGGATTCATTCTGCTCATAATGGGAGCCCTTCACTGGGAGGAATGTGGTGTTCATTTTAATGAATTTTTCTTCACTGAGAGAACCAGTTGAGATCCTTTCTATGTGTTTTATAACATAGTTTTAGATCTTTTCTCTTTCTTCATTAGTCTACAGCAGTGTATTACATCTAAATGTACTCTATATGGTGTCTTTTAGGTATGTTGGCTACTATTATCCTCTTTGTTACCCATAGGTTTGTCCAGCTTCAGGTTTGCATGACTGTAACTGACTGTGAGTGGGTTGTGTATACTTGTGTGGTTTCCAGTACCAGCCTGTGCCTGTGGCTGTGCTACATCCCTCATTATCCCATGTCCGCATTTCTCTGCTCTGCATCCTGTGTCTCCACTTCTCAAGGTCTCTGTCATTGTATCAGACTCCTATTTCTCTACACTACATCACTCTGGTATAGTCATAAATATCTCATTCTGTGTAGAATAACTACTTGTAACTGTTGTCTATATAAAACTGTGTTTGTACTATACAAAGATAAACATAACTTAAACAAACTATCAATCACCACCCACTCGGAAAAACCACTGTCACAGCTAAACTAAGTAAACCACAGCTGCAGGCAGATCAAGGTAACTTCAGACAGAAGAAGCCTGACAAGCCTCACTTGTGAGGGTGTGCAAACTCACTGTAAAGCTTCTGGCCTGTTACAGGTTGTAACAATACAGTATTACAGGGCTACATGATTACACTTGTTTACTCTTGAAGTATAGGATGTTCAGTAATTGAAAGGATGAAGACAAACATTCAGGCAGAGCAAAGATGCTGTGATTACAAAATCTTAATATAGTTGCATTGATTGCTTTACTGTGTTCATATACATATACATTTTTTCTCCTGCACTTGCCAAACACACTTTAAGGAATTTCACCTTGTGATTAAGGCCAAGGATAAAGCAGTTGTATTTCTGCCTGAGTGGAAAGCTCTTTTAGTCATAATCCTTCTTCTAGATGGAGAAAAAACCCAATAAAACAGATTTAGGTTATTTTTTTCTACCCAGATTTTTCTCAGATATTTTCTTGTGGGACCTCATACATAATTTCTCTTTTCTTCCATATTTTTTGTACTCTGTGCATTTTTTATTTAGACAGCAAATATACTCAAACTTAAGGCTGGTTTTCATCTGTATACTGTAAAGATATTAGGTACTGATATGTAGATAATTCAACTGTTGGTTTGAATCTTGAAATAAATTCTTTCTTGCAAAAAACTGACAAAAACAGGATTTAATTTTTCTTGGCATGACTGTGTTCTTTATATGTAATTCATTAAACAGTCAGATACCTTAAATTTATTTGAACTTCCCTGCCTAAAGCTTAGTAGATCATGACATCAGAGTGAGACCTCTGCAATAGGGTAGAACATATATGGTGAAATTTTGAAAGATCAGCTATGTTTTCAGAGGCATTTATAATAATTGCTTTTGACTAGAGATTATAGGTCTCGGTGGGCTGATCTTCTGAAGCATTTGTAGGCAGTAATAGACATACTGCAAAAGACACTTGAGACAGTGTTTATCTGCAGCCCTAAAGGTACTTTGAGAAGGCTCAGTTTTTTTGAACAGATGGTGTAATTTGCTTCCTGTTGCTTTTAAGGGTTGATTTCCTTATCCTAAGGCATTCTAGTGTACTCTTGTGCAAATCTTATTTGCCCATTACAACGGTTTTTGTTTCTTTATTTCAATTCTCCTCTGACATATCTTTCACTTTTATTGTGTGGTAATTTTTTGTTGGATTACTGGCCTAATAAACCTGTTGCAGCTATGACACACATAGCCCTGGATAGTCATAAGAAGGCTCCTCCTTCCTTTTTATGATTCTAAAATAAAACATTAGAAATTGTTTCTCTGAAATTACAAAAAGAATTGCTAATATAGTGTAATGATGAATTTGTTACACCATATTCCCATAGCTTTCCTTAGAAAAGGACATGTGAAATTAGCCCATAACAAAGACTAATTTAAAATGTAATTTAATAACGGTATTATTATTATAGATTTTGGGAATATTTGCCACAAGCCAAGGGTGTCTATCTACTTAAACATGTCTATAAAAGCAGATATAGGCAGTTGTTTAGTGGCTCTTCCAACACTTTGAGCTGCTCAGTCATGAGTCAACTCCAGCCCAGGAGCTATGTCACTTAATTTGTTTATGAGATGTTGTATCTCACCTAAAGCATTCCACTTTTACCTGAAGTTGTACCAGTAATTTCCAGTATTTTTGTAAGGTAACCAAAAAATATTAATTCTGCTCTATAGATGTTGGTCTGAAGAACAGAGAAATTACTTGTTTGGAGGTCATATGGAAAATCTGTGTGATACAATACTATCTCCTAATTTCCAGGCTGATACAATGGCCATTAAACAACTATTCCTCTTCTTTGCTTAAGACTATGGTTATACAGTGACAAACCTAGTATTTATGTCCTATTAAATTATGGCTTTTTTAACTATCATTGGAACAGTGCTGAAATGTGTTGGTCAACCTGACTCTGCCTTCAGGAACATAAAGGAGTTAAATACTTCTAATTTAATTTCTTCTATGGTGAGTAACAGCTGTGAAAATATAGAAAATGGAGTAATATTCCTCTAGGCTTCTGCATACTTGCTTAGACCCCTTTCTTAATCTTGCTGGTGAGAGATGTAAATAGAATTAGGGTCATGAGCACTTAAAGACTATTCAGCAGGTTATACTGATCAAATCCAATTAGAATAATTATTAACCTCCTACTTAAATGCTTTTTCATTATGTAAAATAATCTAGAGTTTTTCATCCTAGATTACTGTTGTGATAGATAAAGCAGTTGCAAAGTTTTACTTCAGATGATCCTGTAACTTATGGAAATATTTCAGTATGGACAATATACAGTTATTCATTCTTCATGATGAAAGACAAAAATGAAATAGTGTTACTCTTTTCACACATGTCATTGAACTGCTGTCAGTTGTTATTGAAATTTGATCTTTAATAACCTGTGCTGGAAGCTGAACAGTCACCCACGATGAAATACTCAAATCCTCCTCATTTTAGTTTCAGTAATGGCTTTCCTATAACGTAATTACTTTCATATGCTCCTGCTCCATCAAGGTTATTTCTAAAACAGTGGAACTTTCTTTCAGAAGTCTAGTTGTGTGGTGATCTTTAACTTATTTTTTAAGTGTGGCAAGCAAAACAAATACACAGCTTTCTTATAAAAACTAGGCACTTACCTTCAAATGATAAAACAAGAAAGGGAGAGACAGCTGAAGTTACTTCACATCGTAATACAAAACATTGATAAAAGCAGTAAGTGGCAAACCAATTAAAATGCAACTGGATGTAGCTAATATGACTGAATAACTCACAGAAGGATAAGTCAAGGACATACTGTACTCATTAATATTTAAGGTCCAAGACTTGTAAGTGGTTTCACTTGGTCATCAAAGAAAATGGAGGAAAAAAAAAAAAAAGGATTAATTTTTGTTATATCAAAAAGTTCCCTCGGGAAGACCAAAGCAACCTAAAAACAGTATTGAAGTGTTCCAAACCTGTATCAATTCAAACACCATAGATTATTTTAATGAAAAACACTTAAAATTAAATATAACTTTAATGAATAAAACTACTTATTTAATTTTCTCACTTCAATGGTTTGCAAAATGCAATGTTGCCCTACTTTAGAAAAGTTTCTTTTAAAGCATATTCTATTAAACATAGCACCCACCTGGGAAGCACTTGGAACAAAGATAAACTGATCTCAAAGACAGTGAAAGGCATTTTTCTTTAATATTGAACTTTTAACAAAATAAAATAAAAAATCTGAACTACATAACAATACTGCTTTCATACCTGCATACTAATCATTACTATTACAAGTATACTTCTGAAGAAAACACATGGTAGTTTCTGCACGTTGTTACTAAATATTTTTGGAAAAGGATGTCTGTGAAGATGATATAGATCTCTCTCTTTTCCTCCTTCTCCTTGCATGTGTGAGATAATCTTACCTACAAAGAAACCCTGATGGAGTTGGGAGAGGGAGAGTTTCAGTGAACTGGGTACTCTAAATTGCTCTGTAAATGTCTCCATTGGTGACCTTGGCAACAAGGGGTGATTTCAATCACTCGGTGAAAAAGCCTATTTCTCTCTGATAATAAGAGCTGCTCAGACTTAAAAATTTGAATTTTTTTATGACTAAAACGGGGTCGAAGTATTTCTCACTGTATTGACTAGTACTGCGCTGCACATTAGATGTGCATGAGTGAAATAGCTATAACCTGCTGTCTTCCCTTATTTTGCTCCCCCAGAAACATGGATGGGTTTACATGCAGAAGTTTCTGAATGGTCACTGTACCCTAGCTTGGCACATTAGAAGGAGCCACAGTTGGCTCCTGTTTACTTCACTTGCCCAAATTGTAAAGTGCAGTAGTTCAGGACCTTGGAGAGGATCAACATGGACAGGACAGGGTGATAAATGCTTTAGCAATCCCAGTTTCAACCACTGCCTTATGTTAGTCAACATGGGAGGTTACAGGCTTGTAGTAGTTGGCATGAATACTGGCAATCCACATGATCCTTCAAATCTCTGTAATTAGCCCTGCATAAATTACAGACTTGTCTGTTAAACAATATTTTTCACTCTTCTATTGTGAGAAAAAGCATTCCTGGGCATACAGCTGAATCCTGACAATGTGTTAATAGTGAGTGACTAGCTACTCAAGATCACATTAAGTAATCCTTCAAAGTACATAAAACAGACTTGACTGCAGTAACTCCCAATATCCTCACATGAATTCTATCGGTCACTAGGCTACCCTGCAGATTACCTGGAAAACTGATCTTTCTTCAGTGAAGAAGGAAAAAACAAATCTTGTGTTAAGGACCAAGAACTAGTCCCTTCAAGCAGTCATGGATCAAGAGATGAACATTCAGTCCTGTTTCTTGCTCTGTTTGACAACGTATACAACTGCATGAGTAGACAGACTATACCCTTCAGAAAATAAAGTTATTTAAAGAAGGGAAGACACATCAGTGATCCAAATGGGAGCCAAGTTGCACCACAGGTGGACTGGTCATTATCCAGTGCTAATGAAAGAGGAGCTTTGCCACATCTTAGGAAATTGCTGCCTCTATATACTTCAGTGGGGAAGAGGAGGGGAAAGATTTGTCATGGCCATATGGTTACCTCATGATAATAAAGGAGTGGCATATAATACAAGTTCATTGTTCCTTTTTATAGATTCTCTACATGATGTGATTCTTGTATGTACTTCTGTATTGTACAGGTAGGCTTATTTTCTTTTCTTATTATTTTTATTCTTCATCTTTTGTGCCATCTTATTTGGACATAGGTGATTCTCCACCTCTCTCTTCACTTGTATAAGTTCAGACATCCCCTGTTAGTGAGATTTGCACCAGTATTAAGAACAACAATATAGCTATCTGCTGAATTAATCTTAGTATAGCTTGTCTTGTCTTTGTGGAGGGAAGTAATTTAAAAGTAGCAAGCATGTACTGCTGGAATGAATTCCCTTTCAGATTTCAGAGCTCAAAGGACACAGAACACAGGGGAAGCCTTTGTATATCTGAGATTGGTCCTACCAGCCTTCCTGGCCACCACTGTTACTAGCAGGAATACATGGTTTAAGTTTACCAGAGAGAAAGGTAGGAGGAAATAAGGAAATTCCTTGCTCCCTCTTTTCTTTATTCCTGGTAAAAGCCTTTCATTATAGAAAAGAGTGTGAGGAAGAAAGACGGGAAAAGAAGGTATACAACATCTCTCTTTTTTTTTTCGGTTTCTTTTTTTTTTTCCTAAGCACTTTGGTCTTGTTCAAAGACACCAATATTCTACAACAGCTCAGCAGAGTAAAAGTAAGTGGGTGGCCTATGGGAATGGTGTGGTGAAGTTGAGGCTTCTCTACTCCTGATGAGAAAAGAAAAGTAATCGGGCACCTGTCACAGTTTCTGCCCCAGGATCTGTATCTCTAAGAGAGACAGAAAACATGCACTGACAAAACAATGTTGAATACAAGGGATGAAGTGAGTAAGAAGTGCTGGCATACTATTCATCCTGTCCAACTTGAGCTGCTTAAAATCAGGTACCTGGTCTAAACAAAAGCTTCCACAGCTGACAGATGGAAACAAGGGTACACTCCAGAGGCCGAGTCACCCCATCCAAGGGTATTAACACACAGGAATAAACTGTTCTCTGGAGTTGCAGTTGTATTAACTAAGGAAAGAACCTTTGGAAAGTGTACAAAATGCCTAGCTTTTTGATGGTTTAATTTAAGTGAGATTAATGTCTTTTTCAATATTCCTTCAGGTTTTCTAATTTACCTGTCTTCATAATTGGTATTAAGATTAAATTACTTAGCCTTTTATAAACTACTTAATTGGCATTGCAAACTTATATCGATGTTATAATCTTGATACAAGTGACAAGTTTGGCAAAGTAAATCTAATCCTGACTATAAATGTGATAGGATACTTAATTGGAAAAACTCAATTGAGTATTTGCATATACCTTTTTGGAGTGACAAAAACACATTTCTTTTGACATGGTTGCAAATTTAATATGTTGAAAAGTAGGGAGACCCTCAGATGTAATAGCTGTAGTTATGTGAGACAACACTAAAATAAAAATACTTTTAAATAAGCATAACTTTCTGCAGAGTACAGAAGACTATTCTGATGAATCAACTACGACATTCAACGTACTCACATAACTGTACAATATATTTATTTAGAAGTTGTTTAAAGATTAACATCAGAATTGACCATTAAATTATCCAACCTGATCCTAATATACCAAATGTGCTGTAAGTAGCTTTTTCCTAGCTTTTTTGCACTAAAGCGTACCCTCCTGAAAGTCACTTTTTCATGATTTGATGTCATCAAGAGATGACGACTCCACTATGATAGTTTCTTGCAATTGTTAATCACTCTCATTGTTAAAAAAGCTGACCTGATCTCTGTTTTCCATGCATACTGCTTTAGTATCAAGCTCTTGGGTCATTTTATGATTTTTGTTGGTACTAGTTTAAAGAGCCCTTCAGTATTCACTATTTAATCTCTTTAGGTATACACTACTTACTATGTTCAAGACATTTCTCATTGATCAGCTAAAAATAATGTATTCTTTAACTTTTTCACTGTCTGGAATAGTTCTCCAACTCATGAATAATTTCTAATGCTCATTTCTTCCTTCTCTCCATTCTTTGACATTTTTCTTTTTTTCCCAGATGCACTTCAAACTTATCAGCTGAGAGCAGAGGTTTTGATTCATTCCATCAAATGAATGAATCTCCCCAAGCATTTTCTCATTATTATTTTTCAGTACTGCCATGTGAATTGCAAATCGCTAAAGCATGCATGGGTAATTAATGCCCATTTCATATGAAATATGAAGAGCAAACATTATTAATTTGTTATGCATAAAAATCTTTAAAAGCAGCATATATATTTAAAACTTCTTTACGCAGATAGCATATCTCTAAGATTCTCACTTGTACATTTAGTCCTTCCACTCTCTCAAGGAATATGTCATTAAGTACTATACTTACTGCGCATAATAGGGCTACCAAATAGAACAGTGACCATGGTTTTGTGGGGTTTTTTGGTCTATTTGGTTTTTTGGTGTTTTTTTTGGTGGGGCTTTTTTGTGGTTTTTTGTTGTTTTTTTTTTTAAATTTCTAGCAATAGATTATTCTTCTGTAATCCTGATCTGCTAGAGGAAGAAACACTGCTGTTTTGTACAGATTCTGTTGATGTTAAGCATATTCCATTTCAGAAACAGTCAGCAACACTTTTATAAAATGAAGACAGTAGGTAGAAAATAGCAGTAGAAAAAATAATAACAGAAAGATAGGTGAAAAGACAAAACCATTATTCTCTTCATTTTTGAGAATAAGCCAAAAAATTTTCACTGTTTGGAGGTTATTTTGAAAGACATTTCAAAAGTTTGTATGGAGGAAATTATTCATAGAATCATAGAATGTTTTGGATTGAATTTTAATACTTACTCGTATTAAAAGTCACATTGAAACCTTAGAAATAGAATTTACTTCTGTCATCCCTAAAGGGCTGTGGAATAGGAACTGTCTTTCCTTTCTCACTGTTACTCCTTCTGATGCTCCATCAGTGCAAGCAACGTCCTTAAAATGGAGAAGCAAACTGATCAATTACTCAGAATGAGAAGTACAAAATAAGAAAGCTAGTAACTGTACTTTTCTCATCTGATCTAAAATCCAAATGCATTTTCTGAAGCATGTCCAGTTTTTCTAACTTCAGGGAGTACTGAGACAGATCAGTTCTGCACATTTTGAAAACTTAAGATTCTTTAAGACTCTTGGCCACATTGTGTCATTTCTGCCTACCAGTTTGAGTAGGTATACGATATGCTTGAAATGCTTGTACTTCAGGCCTTTCTAACTTGACTTTAACTATCTTCTTTTTTGAGTGCGGTAAAGAAATCACAGAAGCCTTGGACTTTGGTATAGCTATATAAGTCTAGATTATCTGTAGATTTCCATAGGTGGACTGTCAAATTGAAAGATAGTGGAAAAGGAAAATAACAACAAAGCTTGAAGTCAGAGAGTATTTGAATAAAAATTGTTTTCAGTGATAACAGCTACATTTTGCAGGAGTCTCTGCCTTTGGCTATTTCTCAGCTACAGGCAGCAGCTGAGGTGTAGATTTGGATTCTTATGGTCACAGTATGCAAATGCATTAGTGTGGAACTTAATTTGAACTCGTATAGAATAAAGTCCAAAAGTTAATACTATTCAGGGTTTCTCCAAGGTGTGATAATGTCAATCAAATTTCCATCATAACTAGACCTGTCTTACCCTCTCTTGGTATCTGCAAAGGGACCAAGTACTAAGGAGATAAATAAACCACCATATATACACATACATATGCTCACTTACATGGGTGTATTCGATCTTATTAATGAAGTTATATAGGAGAAGCTATCAGTGTCATTTCTTGCCTATTTTGCTTGGCAAAAGTGAGATAAGGAGATGTTTACCTATGGAAAATCTTACAGGATCAGTTAAATATTTTCAACGTATTATAAATAGCAATAAAAAGCCTTTCAGTAGATGACCAACTATATTTCAGTCTCTGAGTTCTGCAGCGCTTCAGAAACCATTCAATCTTTTGCCTTCTAGTTTATGAAATTTGCTGTGTTCTTTCAGTTAATTACAGTCTTTTATTCATATTATGGTCATCTCTTATTCCAAACACTGTATTCCTATATTGCAGGTTGCTAAACAAGATACTGAAATAATAAGCTTTAATATAGGCCATTTTAGTCTAAAATATGAGAAAGCTGTAAGTATTGTTCTTCAGTAATTTACAAATAAATTTGTTGAATAATATACTTAAATGTATTTCTACTTTTTAATATGCATGACAATTCTCTAAATATTTATTTCACAGCTGTCCTTTTATTTTTGTTTTTGTTTTGCAAGCATGTGTAATTACATCTTTTTTCTATTTTTATTTTTGGTAAATGTCTGAATATAATAACCGAACTGTGGAATTCAGTGCTGTTGACTCTGTGCCTGGAGCACAAAATAGAGCGAGTAATGGAAGGAGCTACCCTATATGAAAGACTGGATGGGTAAGAGAATGTTTAGAATATTCATCTTTTGTTCCCAAAGTCTTTCAAAGTGGATAGATTAGGAAACGGCTAAGTGGCCATCTGAAGAATAGGATTTGTGAATAACCTACTTCAGATGTTCTCCTAAAGGTCATCAATCCATCATAGTCAGGATATAACAGAACCCAGCCTTAGCCCCCAAAGAGAACTCTCTACTTCATCTCTCCAACTCTAATTTCACACGAGTTATTTATTTTTTCAGTCATCTGAAACATCTGGTATAAGAAGTTGCTGGAGAAAGCATCCTGGTTTTGATAGACCTTTCATCTGTTCTGCTGTGACTCATTTTATGCTCCACCTGCTCTGTCATACTGAATCACATTTAGAATCTCTTCAAAATGTTGCCAAAAAAACATCTAAATGTTGAGCAAAATTTGTACATTTAAGGTGTTCTCCTCACCTAAAAGCAAAACTTTAAAAATGTTGTTATGCAAGATATGGAAGCTCTTTTGTTAGAACTGAAAATGGAATATTTTTCTCTTTCTGACATATTCAATAAAGATTGTATTTTTCAAGGGAGCTGTAGACATTGTAGTTGATGTGTGGGGACATATCAATATGCTAACTTTTATTCTGGAATAGGTAGAAATCAGGTGTTAAAAACAGAAAATAAAAGAATCAGAATGAGGTTTCTATGCAATTAACTGTCAGAATGATGCTTCCATTTATTCTGAAAAGTTACTAGCTCTTCAAGTTGTTCTAAGTCAATGGATTTCTTTTCAAAGTAGACTTCTACTAAGTTAGAATAAGCATATCAGAATTCAGCTCTAAATGTTTTGATCAGTTTTGAAATGGAAGGGCATTCATTGTTGCAGGGTTATATTGAGTCATACGATGGAATAAAATGTCAGATCTGTACATGTGTATTTATAGACATTTTTAACCAGGTTGACAGTATTTTTCATGTATCCTGTCTTCTTGTAAATTCTTTCTGGTACTATTAATGTAAGTGCCTGGTATTTATTTTTGCCTCTTGCTATATCCAGTGTCATATGTCTACATTGTTCATTTTCTAAACAAAGAAATGAAGGAACATAAAGAATCTAAATCAAACGGAATAACAGACACAGAGAAGCAAAACCAAGAAAGAATCCTTTATTGTTTCTTATCATCAAGTAACAAATGATCACTTTGGTTTTTCCATCTCATTAGTTGGGCTAAATGGCAGTACTTTGTTGCTAATGGGTAAGAATTTAGTCTCACTTTTCCATGAAGATGAAAAGTAAAGCCATTTTGCTATGACCCAAGAGCTGCATCAGACTGAACAGAGGATGAGATAAATAATGCAAGCCACCTAAACTAAGATTTTTATTAACCACATTTAAACATTCTTTGATCTTGCTCTTTGACTCCTGCTCTCAGTACAATATGAGAGCCTGGCTGGGAACAAAGCTAAAGATATCCTCCTGAACAAACAGATTGTAGTCTGTGATCATTGAATACATTAGCAAACATTTTACTATGTGAAAGCTTGCACATCCTTTAGTCTTCAAAATGCTACTGGTTATGTGAACAGAAGAGTGAACTGTAGCATTTCCAGTATACTGGAAATGCTACAGTTCACTCTGGATATGTGGATAACTGAAATGCTGTATAGAAGAAAACAAAGAAGATAGATACAAATTGTTTTGGTAAAGTTCAGGTTTCCTTCAGCTGATTAGTCATTAAATTCTCTTTGGTGGAGTGGTTGAATATTTTCCTCGTTTGCTCATTACTATGTGTTGACAATAGCTCAGTTTCTCACATCTTTCTTAGTGGTTGGCCCTTTGGTTCTTACTGTTAGAAGATCTGTGTCCTGGATCTGCTCACAGGTAGGTCAGGCATTTTCTAACTTGCATCTGTAGGAACAGTAGCAGCACATGATACAACTCTTCCAAAATGTGGTTAGCCTCTTGTTCTCTTGTTCATAGAAGAATAGGTGTTGATTGTAACTTATTTATCTTTTTTCTTGATGACTTGGAGAATCGCAATCTAACACCATCATACTGGAGGATACTGTGGTAACTTCTTAACTACAGCAAGAAGTACAGTGTAGCAACAGCTTCTTACCCATCCTTTTTCTCTCTGTGGCTGTCTTCTGTTTCATCCTTCTACCTAGGATGGATTGACCAACTTGATTTTCTGAACGACCCTCATTATTGAGAAAGGAAGTCAAAGGGCATCTCCCATTACTCTGGTTGGAATAATCTGTGAGTTTCCGGAATGAGGGGGAGCAGGGACATCTTCTCTGGTTCTGTAGAGTTCTCCCATAACATATTGCTAAGTATATGGAGATTATTGTCTCAAAGAATATTCTTACAGGGTGAAATTTCATGTTCTTTTCTCATGTTACTTCCCGTTTGTAGATAGCACTTATATTTAGACTGGTGGACTGTTTCAGAGATTATTATGTTGAAGTGTGGTATAACAATGTGTGGTATGGCAATAACTCGTATGAAAGGTTGATAGAAATGAAGCTCTCATGGTTTAAGATGTTATATCTTCTCATGGATAAATGACTAGATAAAAGATAAGATAAGAAAGGATAAAGAAAAAAAAATAAGCAGCCCCCACCATTGCAATTTTTTCCTGGTCCTATTAAATCTATTCATAAACGATCTGGAAAAGGGAATGAGTATTAAAGTGATAAAAATTAAAAATGATACCAAATTCTTTAGGATATAATTAGATTTTCCTAGCTGTAAATTGTCTCTGAAGCATCTACAATATTGAATGGCTGGAAAATAAAATGACAGATGAAATTCAATGTTGATAACTACAAAGTAATGAGTATGTGGGTAAAAACATAATTGATACACAAAGCTGAGACCTGAATTAGATGTTACCATTCAGGAAATAGCTCTTGCTGTCAAGGCGAATAGTTCTTGGTAAATGTTAGCTCTGTGCTCACTGGCACTCCGAAAGGCATGCCAAGCATTATTATAAAAAGATTAAAGAACACAAGAGAAACTACCATCATATCAGTGCGTAATCCCATGATAAGTCCACATCTAGAATTGTTTGTCTATTCAGACTTCCACTTCCTCAACTTCAAAATATATTAAACTTGAAAAGGAGCTTTGGCAAGGGCGATAGGAGATATAGAAAGCTTCTTTATGACAAGAAATGAAACACACAGGGAGTGTGTAGCCTGGAAAGGAGAAGACTGAACAGGTTTTCATGATGAGGACTTCTAAAATCAGACTCATAGGATCATAGAATTATTTTGGTTGGAAGGGACCTTAAAGGTCATCTGCTTCCACTAGACCAGGTTGCTCTAAGTCACAAAGGGGGCATCTACAACTTCTCTGGGCAATTATCATCATCATCATCATCATCATCATCATCATCATCATCATCTCAATATTATCAATATTATTTATAATGATAATGATATTTTTAATATCAGTAATTACTTTTCCTTATTATCAATAATTACACTGTGGACGTCATTGTCACAAGATGTGGATGCCAAAATCTTTAACAGGATTCAAAGGAAGTATCTGACAAATTATCATCATCATCATCATCATCATCATCATCTCAATATTATCAATATTATTTATAATGATAATGATATTTTTAATATGGAAGAAAGAGTTATTGCACACAAAGAGACAAAGAAAACATCCGACTCAGAAAATTTCCTCTTTTTTGCAGAAACTGACATTGTTAACAGAGGTGATATACCAGACAAAAAAAAAAATCTGTATTTGTCCCATTCTTATGCTTTTTTCCACAGCTATCTCTGATGTTGCCACTATGATATAGAAGAGTAGATTAGCAGGATATTTGGTTAAATCAGCACATGCTTTTTCATTCCTGCATTTAGCGACCTAGTATGCCCTCTCAATTCTTTCTGACACTGCCTGCATGGTAAATTAATCTCTTGGTGACTCAGTATCTTTGGAGTGGAATCTGTATATTGTCATTCTCTTACAAATGAAATATGTAGCTCTATGGCAAGTAAAGGCTTTGTGAGTGATACAGTGCTTCCAGGAAGAGGTTAATGCATCTTTTCTTGGCCTAGGGAGAGCATTTATCTTCTTATCTCCTCTACTCCCTTCCACTTCTTCTCTAAATTAAGGCCAAATTTGAGATCTCTTTTTATTTCTACATTGACCACGTTGAAGTTAGTATGAGTTTATTTTAGATGGGCAGAAGAATGAGAAAGACCTCTTGCATCTTGGAATCCACTCCACTAAAATCTCAGCACAGGGAGATCATTTAGACCAGAAGAAACCACAGATTAAATGCTGGTGACATTGCTTAGAGCACAACCCTCAGAAATATTCAGATCAGATTCACATAACCAAAATTAGCACTGCAGTCTTCTCAGGTTTCTACATTCAGCAGCATCGTAATACTCACAACTCTGGATTTCAGGTGAACTGAATTTGGACTGTTCAGGGTTCTGTTTGGTACATTCACACTGGCTTTATGACACTTGTTTATTTAAAAATAACATTTACCCAGAGTATTTAGATCTAATAATTGTTTTCATAAGGTCACCCTCTAGAAATGCAGAACATAATTACTTTATTTGCTGCCTTTTCTGTTTAGTTTATGGGAATTCAGGTCTGAGAGGGTGCATGGAGAAGAATGAAATCTGATCTTGATACGTCCTTTCACATTTTACCAGAAATTACAGCAGTAAAACAGTATAAAGCCTTTAGTGTACAGAAGTTGTTTAGAAACTAGTAATAAACTGATGAAAAGAAAGATGACAGAGAATATGTCGATATGAGTTAGAATTAACTAACCTGGCTCTGAACACTAGAAGAAAAGGGGAATTAAGAAGTCTGTAAAGAAAGGAGTTGTGTAAACTCAGTTGAAAGCAGAATCAAAATAAAAGTGAGAGTGAATTCTACCAAGACTTTAAATGTGACAAGAAATATATTTATATACAAGACAGGGTAACCAGAAAAGAAATTTGAAGTAGTACAAAGGACTAAGGAAGAAACTTACGGTTTTTTTCTATTTTAAGGAATGTAACAACTCTTATATAGTTTGCTATTGTTAATAACACATAAATCTAGAATGTGTCTTTACTAGAGATTTCTGTAACATCTTTATAAGAAAGTTGCAATATGATTAAAAATCCCTTTCTCTTCAAAGGAATTCCCCTCCTCACCCCATCTTCCCTTTCCCCCCCCCCTTTTTTCCCCTCTTCCTTACCCACTTCTGTATTCCTTGCAGTATGATAGTTTCCTGCAGTTTTCTATTTCTCATTTATATTTATTGGTTATCAGTGTGGAAAACATTTTTGTGAATACTTGTGAAATTCCGTGGTTTTTTAACAGAAAAAAAAGCAGTTAAATTAACTTAATTTCTATTTTATGTAACTAATCATGTTATCAAAGCCTTGAGGGTGGTCAGAAAAAAATTGAAAAGAAAAAAAGAATATGTTTTTTCAGTTTTAGAATATATTTGCCCATAGCATTTTCTTTTACATTACAATGTACATTTGAATTACTGTTTGCAAGCTGTTTTTAATACAGCTGTTTAAAAGTGTCAGAAAGACCATATTAACCATGCTACTAAACCAAGACTATAAAGACTGTAAAGTCAGAACATACGCAAGCAAACTCAGAGAAAAGATTCCTGAATTATTAAAAGGAAAAAAAAGAAAGAGGAAAATTTAATTTGTAACATAACCAGGTCACTGTGCTAAAATGATTTCAATCCCATGTAACACTACCTCTTGTTTTATTGGCCTGGTAATTGTTTCTGTTCAAGCCATAGATACAATAATAATGCCTATCTAGAAATGTGATCAGTCCAGAAGCGATACTAACTACTTGCAGTCCACATGATTAAATAATTCAATGTAATTTCAGATACTCTTGTTTCCAGAATGGTTTGGTCAGAGGTAAGACAATATTAACTGCTCTGCAAAATCAGAGAAGGGAAGGAGTATTTCCACTTTGGATAAATACTAGACAAAGATGCTTTAACTGTCCTCTTCACTTGCTGCATCTTTACCAAAAAACCCCTCACCGTTCCACTGTCAAATATATCATATTTGTTCTAAAAGTAATGGTGGCATTTCTTAATAAAAACTCCCAGGCTTTTTACACATCCCACAAGTATGCAGCAAATTAGACATGCATACTGTTTGGTCCTGGCATAATTTGCAAGTGTTAACAGAAAAGCTGAAGGCTGCTGAGTGCTAGAATTACACAGTAAAGTATAGTAGGGAACATTTATTAGTCTCTAGGTGTATATTTTATTTTCTGTTAGTGATATGAATGTAATGTTCTTGTCATTGCCATTGTGAAAGTTTTTGATGGCACAAGTAACAGCAGTACTGTGTTCATTTTCACTGCTGTCTATAAATGTATAGCGTGATTACTAGAAGTACACTGATCCAAGTGATAAAGATAATTCAGTTTGAAAAGTACCTTTTTCACCATGTTCTTCAGCACTACATAACTAGTTATATAATGCATTAAGCATGACTTCACTGTCTCTTTGTGATAAGAGACGAGATGACACTCTGTGTATGATATGGTATCTTGTATAATTACATTGCATCCCATCAAAATCTAAGGTCAAGTTTCACAAAAAGAAGCTTTGGAGGTCAGTGGTGCTTGCATTTGCACTGTGTTCCTAAAACATCTTTTTAAATACAGAAGAAATGCTATATTAACACTATTTGATAATTGGTACAATTATTTTAGAATAATACTTTACACTTCTGCAGAGCTGTGCAGATGAATATTTTACTGCTCTGAGACTCATCAGTGAATGAACCATCTCACTACTTTCCTGTGTTTCATATTATCATTTTCTTCCCTCAGATAGGGAAGGTTAGATATCAGTAATTTGTAATTTATCCAGGACACTGCAACAAATTCTGAGCAGAACTAGGATTACAATTAAATTGCTCCTCATCCTCTGTTTTAAACATAAGGCTATGATTTTTATTCTCATTCTTCAGAAGAACTAGTTAGAAATAATCTTAAAAGGAATTTATGTGCATATCATGTCTAGTGTATAACTCAATATCAAGTTTAATGGTTTTAAAATGATAAAAAATAATCTAAGCTATGCACTGCAAACCAGAGGCAATATTTATTTCAGCAAGCTCTGCTCATAAACAAAGTATTGCTAGCACCACTGACTTCCCTATAGATTTTTCTTTCACTTTTTTTTTTTTTTTTTTTGTGGGGGGTTGTGTGTTAAGCTAACAAGAAATGTTTGCATATAATAATCAAAATAAGCCTCAGAAGTGGTGGTGAAGAGCCACCAGGAATGTGTCAATAAAGTGATTTTATCCTCAGAAAATGCTGTTTTCCTCAACCTAAGCCTTTTTGCTCTGACAAACTGATTTCAATTAAATGCTTTTGGAAAGGTTTCCCAGGTCTTAGATAGAATATCTGGCAAGGAAGAGAGGACAAGTGAAACCCCAGAATAACAAGAGACCAGGTAGGAAGAATATTTAACTGGGATGTAGAAGACCTAGATTAAATTCCCTCTATGAGGTATTTAATACCTTCATACTTCACATGCCCTATCAGTTTAATAATTCAGAGGCCAGAGTTACAGTGTCATGTATTATTATCACCCAGGAATTTTCCTAAAATTCCAAATGCTCTAGTGAATTGAAAAAATTATTTTCTACTCAGTTCTCCCTGTGAAGAATGAAGGTGAATTTTCTTATAGGATTAAAAGTGACAGTACACAATATTCTGATTGTTTTAATACATATTTTAAAACATATGAACTTTAAAATTAAATCTAATTAAATTAAACTTCTGCCAGAGAACTGATGGTGCAGTGGTTTTTTTGCAAATCAAATATTTGTGTCGATCGCAAAAAAGAACAAGAAAAAGAAGAAAATCCTTTTTATCATATTGTCAGCACTAGATGAACTTTAGAATGAAGGCAATATGTTCCTGAAATTCTATGACTTGGGTGAGATACATTGTTTTTACAAATTGAAGTATATTTAATAAAAATAAATTTGTTTTGGTTTCAGGTAGCTGCACTACACTCCATCAGAGTAATGAGGTCATGCTTGAACTTAATTAATTTTACATGGATATACTGTTTCCTTTTTAACTTCTGGCTGTACTAGTGAGTGCAAATAGCATTGATGGATGATAGATGCAAACTTTCCAAATGGGCCAAGCAGTGAAGTTCAGTTGAAAATTGATCTTCTAAAGACCAATTTCATTTTTAATTCCCAGACCAGCAGCAAGCTTTACAAAAAAACCCACACAAAATAAAAAAAACAAACACCTTGAACAACCACCTTGGGGTAAAACATGTACAGGTGAAGAATTTGCCTGAATTTCTAAAAACTTTTGGACCATGGAGTAGAAAGTATAGTTCATCCCATATGAGATCAATGTGTTGGAAATGAAAGTAATTGGTGGATCCTAGTTCTGTACAAGGATATCAGTTCCATACTGATTTTGTGACAGTAAATAGGAATTTCGTTGTTAAAGGGTATCTCTTTTCTTTAAGCCTTCTCCGTCATTGCACTTGCAAAACATTTACCAAGAAAATAATAAAAAGTTGTAAATATTAACTCTGAGTCTAGCTTTCCAGATTCTTATTTTCACTTGTGAATGAAATCTGATTTTCTTTTCAACAAATTTCAGCAACCAGTGCTATGGAAGGTAAGACTACAAGACCAATTCATTAATGGCTGAGAGTTAATTTTCTGAGTCTACTAATATTGACTGCATAGGCACTCAGCTTGAAACAATGGAATAGAACTGAATAGGATTAAAATTAAAATTTTTGTAGCAGGTGGAGATATAGGTTCCAGGACTTCAAGGCAGCTGAGGGAACTGAGTAAAACTTCTTAATTTCTGGGCAACTGCTTTAATTAATCACACTGCCTTTACCTCACTTCTCCTCCTCAAGCTCCCCCAAAACTTGAGAACCATTTTTAAACAGATTTATTTTACTGTAAAAGCACAATGGCAGCCTTGTGTTGTGTTCATCACACACATGTAACTTTGAATTTGAACTTTAACAGAACTTAGATAAGGATGAATAGACTTTACAGGGTTTCTGTTTATATTAAAACATGTTGAGGAAGTTTTGATTTGAATAATTTTGACTGAACTTAGGTGACTTAAGAAATTTAGGTGACTTATTAAAAAAAATAGAAAAATTTCTGAATCTTTGTCTTTGAGTTTCACAACTATTTTTACCAAGTCTTGCTTTAAGTATGAAAATAAAAGGACTAAATCTTTCCCTCAGCCTCAAGTTGAGCAGTGGCTACTATCAGAAGACTCTTTAACAGTACAGGGGGAGTGCAAGATGACTCTGAAAGGCAATCATAAAAAAAACCACCACCGCATATATATCTGGGGTATGCATGCTAGAGAACTGAACCTTACCCATTGCTTCTGAAGCAAGTAATCTAGCAATTTCATTATTACAATAGGAGGTTGTGCTAACTGCAGCTCCACCAACACATCAGAAAGCAATTCTTCCTGAGATTTGTGAGGGCTTCATTAATTTTGCTGCAGAGAAACCAAGTGGAAAATGCTTGTTGGTTTAGGGCCTCTACTGGAAGGTTTGCCCAAGGATTGCCTTCATTTGCAGAGCCCAGAGGGGTATGCAGAAAAGCGGACATTAATTTTCTGCGACTTCATAATTCCTAAACATATAGAAAAAGCAAAGAGTGTTGGGAATAGGATTCAGTCTCTCCAACTGTAGACTTCTTGATTTGAGTTAGTGGCTCTGTGTTGCCTCTAAAGCAAACACAAACACACAGACAATTTGAAGGAGTGATTTGACTGACTTCTTTTAGGCATCTTCTTCAGCAGATGAACTGGATCCTACGTGTGCCTATTCCTCTGCTTTTTGACCATATCAGAATCTAGGTATCTGTAGATGTTGAAATGGTAAAATAAACTGCTTTTAGGGAGCTCTTGAGTCAGAAAGGACCTACCTGGTTGCTTTTAGAAATGCTGTGGAGACATGGAGCAGCAATATTTTTAACTGGCAAGTTTGGACTTAGAGTCGTAAAGTTCAGCTTACCATCACGACCCTCATGTGAGTAGATGATTTAGAACTAGAGTATAGGTAACCAGTAACATTTCTAATTAGTTCTAGATCATGGTTACAGTGAATGCATTGACTGTACATCTTCTACCTGTTAATGGCTTACAGAAGAAAAGTACAGTTAAGGATAAACTTCAAAAAACAATTTCCTCTAAAACTGACTTTTCCAATATTTACCTCCTTATTGTAATGCCTTATCTTGCACCTTCATTTTTCTCTGTTGGATACCTGCATCTTCTGATTTAGTAATTGAAGAATGTCATTGTGTTAACAATACATTGAGATGAAAGATTATTACCACAGGAAAAAATTACAAAGAAAATGTGATTTTCAATCATTTTTTCACCCTTTTCAAGGTTGCAAATTGGCATGCTTGGAAAAATTTTATTTTTTTATTGTTCATTTCATTTTAAAGATTAATATAATACTCATGAAAAATCTTAAGATTAACAGGGCAGGAGATTTTACCTACCCAGATTGCCTCAGAATTTACATTTGTTCCTTTCCTAAAAAACTGTGTGCTCCTCTGGTGCACTTTTAAATCATTATTAGACAATGACCTTTAACATATATAAAATAGTAAGTACAGAACTATGTCATACTTTAGCAACTAAGAGTTATGCTGCAAATATTGACCTGAATTATAAAATCTTTTGGTTCATTAAGTAAAATAGTCTGTTTTTAGTGCACTGAAAGGATGTATGAAACCACTATGTGATATAACTCGAACAATGTACACAGCTTCTGGATGAAGAGAACACTAATGTCACAGAGCAGAGCTTAAGTAGGATCAAGTTTATGAGCTATAAATACAGGAAAGAAAACAAAGATCTCAAATGAGTAACTGAAAATTGTGTTAGTATCTGTAACTTCTGATTTTGACAAACCAGCATACCATACTGCTTTTGATTCAAGTTCACTGCAGGGAAGGAAGGCTGAAATCATAAAAAGAGGTAAACCCTGACTTTAGGACTAGATAATTATAGAAGAACATGAAAACATCTCTTTTTCTTATAAGCTTCACCTGTTCTTTAGCCCACAGGGCTACTTGAGAGGAAATATGGACTAAAGCCACAGAAGGACACATATATATGTAGTTTTCCTGTGGAACAACTCATTCCCTAGCCCCTCTGCTCAATACCTAGGAACTAAAGCATCGATCCAGGTTTCTACAATGTACTGGAAAACCAAGATCTCATGAGCAGAATCCACCAAAAATGTAAAGAAAACTTACTGTTCAAATAATTGATTGCACCATATGATCACAATGGTGGCTTTTAAAAAAATATCTTCTTGTCTTTGTTTTTATTTTGTCTACAAGAAAGAGTTTCTGTTGATGTATGGGGTGAATGAGAAGACAGTGAAGTGGATTGAAAACTGGAAGAACAGCTGGGCCTAGTGGGCTGTGATCAGTGGCACAAAGTCTAGCTGGAGGCCAGCAACTAGCGGTGTATCTCAGGGTGAATACTCAGCCCAGTTATGTTTAACATCTTTAATGACCTAGTTGATGGGGCAGAGTGCCCCTTCAGCAAGTTTGCTGATGACACAAAACAAGGAGGAGTGGCTGATATGCCAGAGGGTTGTGATGCCATCCAGAGGCATCTTGAGAGGCTGGAGAAATGGGCTGATTGAAGCCTCACGAAGTTCAACAGAGCGAAGTCCTGCACCTGAGAAGGAACAACCCCATGAACCAGTACATGCCAGAGTCCATGCAGCTGGAAAAGAGCTTAGAAGAAAAGACCTGGGTGTACTTCTGGACAGCAAGATGAACGCATATCCTGTTAGCAAAGAAGGCTGCACTATGAGAAGTGTTGACAGTAAGTCAAGGGAGGTGATCTTTCTATGTTTGGCACTAGTGAGGCCACACTTGAAATACTATGTTCAGTTATGGGCTCCTCAGTTCAAAAGAGAGATGGAACAACTAGAGAGAGTTCAGCAAAGGGCCATGAGGATGACCAAGGGGCTGGAGCATGCGTCCTATGAGGAAAAACTGAAAGAGCTGGGACTCTTCAGCCTACAGAGGATTTCAGCTGAGAGATTTTCTCAATGTACTTAAATACTTGAAGGAAAGTATCAAAAAGGACAGAGCCAGGCTCTTTTCAGTGGTGCCCAGTGACAGGACCAGGGGCAATGGGCACAAACTGAAACACAGGAGATTCCCTTTAAACATCAGGAAACCCTTTTTTTTTTTTTTCCACTTTGAAGGTGACTGAGCACTGACACAGGTTGCCTGGAGAGGTTGTGGAGTCTCCATCCTTGAAGATATTCAAAAGTCACCTGGTTATTTTCCTGGGCAACAAGCTCAATGCAGCCTTGCTTCAGCAGGGGTGTTGGGCCAGATGACCTCCAGAGGTCCCTTGCAACCTCAGGGATTCTGTGATCCTGTGATTTTCCCTTAAATTTGGATCCTCAGACATGCATACTGCACTGGTCAATCCTTCCCCCCCCACCAAAGCATACAGATTGTGGCTACTTGCTTGTTTTCCTCTTACCCAGTGGTGCACTGGTCAATCCTTCCCCCCCCACCAAAGAATACAGATTGTGGCTACTTGCTTGTTTCTGTAAATTACCTCAGATGTGAGAGATCTGTTCCTGAAACATTCTACTGATGTTAAAATTGTCTAGATAGCATTATACAGGGAATTTTGGGATAGAACTCTCTAGTAAAATCCCATGAAGCTGCTAACTTTGCATGCAATACCACTGAGTAAAAGAAAGCAAATATGAGAGAAGCTTGTTAGAGTCCATTGGTCAGATCACTCACTTTGAGGTTATTGCAGATTTACTTTCTAAACCTATGTTTTCCAAATCTAATGGAAGGATCCAAGGTTTCAAAAAATGTTGGGCAGTTGAAGAGTTTTTGAGCATTTTGGGCATATATTTTGGATTTTGGTAGCTAAACAGAGATTAAGGGAGTGAAAGCTTTTAATAGGTCTACCTGTCTGCTGAACGGTAAGTACTGAGTACACTTCATCTGCTTAACCACTTGCAAGTGAAATAAGTGCGAAACCAAGCTATAGCCCACCCAACACAGAAGAGGGGCTCAGAGCCTGTGGTCAGACCCTCAGTGCTCCTTTACTTATTTTTCTCTGAACACATATCGTTATATAGTCTCTCACAAAGAATTCTTACATACAGAACAATAGATGAAGTGCTTCACAGTGTCTGCAGACAGGCTTGTGGGATTGCTTCCTCCTGCCTCTTCATTGTGTGTGGGATTACACAAGATATTTTGTCAAGTCAAAGAAGTCAAGGAAGGGAGCCAGGAGACCT